>NC_143583.1:142273318-142575230 GCF_048544385.1 Mastigoproctus giganteus
TAGCCATTATATCCACCACTTCCATCCAGAAATGTCTTTTAGCATTTCTAAAAGTTAGACTGATAGTCACTGTAGTCACAGTGCCAGAACCACCAGTTTCAAATTTCATAGATAAATTCCTTTAATTGAAGACTTATTGAAATATCGCTGTTTTGTATATACCAAATGCTTATAAATAAATGTATCTGTGTGTGTGTATATATATATGTGTGTGTATGTGTTATTCTGTTTTTTCCTTTTTTTTTTTTTTAGTTCAAAGCATGTAACTTTACATATATTTATTAAAATAATGTAATATGGCTTTTCAGTTCTTGGCTGAATTCATTTCATGGGCTTGTCAATAAAATATAGTATACACTAACTGGAACATCAGTAAGTTGAATTTTGGGATATCTCAAACCCTAACAATCACATCACCAATGTTCAAAATAATAGTAAGTCAAATTGCATTTAATGAACTTCTCAATAACTCAACATTGTGTGATTGAACTAGACCCATAATGGCTCTTGCTTAATGAACACAAAACGTTTCTGGACTAAATTCAAACAGAAGTGGACAAAAAATTCTCCACTTCACTTGAATTTTGGCATGTTACATCAATTCACATGAGACCTCCTTGCATTTGTCAATTTTCTCTTTAAAAAAAAATTCTGCTTATTTAGATTGCACTCCTACTACCCATGTATAGAATGGAAAGTACTCTATGATCACTGTCCAGTTACTTGTAAATTCCAAATTCCCCACACATCTGAAAAGGGCAGACTGGAGTAAATATATCTTTTGTATAGTAATTTCATTCAAAATGATTCCATAGATAACCTTATTACTACACATATTATTACACAAATGCTTGTGTAATAATATGGTTATACCATAAAATACAAAATAGATAACCATATTACTACAGAATTAAGGAATAGCTTCAATCATCACCCAACTTTTTGTTTCTTGTAAGATTAGCATCAGGATATCTATGGAAATGATTCTAATTTTTTTTTTTTTCCATAAATATTCACAAAAATAAAAGATAATTTTCTTTTTGTGGATACTTTCACTATACACACACACACACACCAGCCAAATCTGTTGCTATCCTCTTTTACATTTCTCTCTAGTGAATAGGCTATTCTCCCCTAAAGATATGGTGAATGCTTATATTTCATTCCTGCAAATTAGAAAGACAGGAGAAAGATACAAGTTAAGCTTAAATACTTATCTTCCTCTTTCATGTAATCAGCCTTTTACAATATCTGAATAAAAAGATTCTCAAGCACCCAGTAGTACAATTAGTTCTGATGGAATGTATTATATTATGCTAAAACAGCTCTACAAACAACTGATATTTTTTAATGAAAATTTTCAGGAACATATTTGGCCACACCATGGTGGCTTTCCTGAAACCAGGAAAACATCATTCTATTCTAATGAATTATCAACTGTTTAGGGAAGATGGAGAAAATAACACTTAAGTGCCTTACCATCTTGAGTTTAAACACTCATACATAAAAATCAGTATGTATTTTGGTGAAATAGAGCTGCAGATTTAAATATCAGAAATCATTTTTTAAAAAAATTAATTATTGCAAGATGAGCATTTGGAAAAGGCCTTTGAAACCATGTAGCAATTTTAGTACTATCTTATATATTTCAGACCTTTGGGCTTTGAATAAGGAAGGAACCAACTTTCCTTGCTTATTTAGTTCTTAAAAAGTGGGACCTTTCAGGATCCATTCTCAAAAGTGTGTGAAGGAGGAAGGCATCCCCCCCTCCAAAAAAAAAAACTATCTATATATAAATTCCATCAAGAGATAGTTCTGTCTATTAACAAAGTTGAGCTTTGGATGGCCCATATGGCTTTCACTTATCAACACAGAAATATACCTATATTTGTTTCTGTAAAAAAAAATGTAAGATCCACCATTACAGCCCAAAAATAACATACCTCATACCAATATGATTAATTCCTATGTGTAGTATTGGATAATAGATTAAACTTGAAACAAGATCAGAACAAAATTTTCAGATGGTTTCTTGGATAACACAGGAACCTTTAGCACTCTCTTATTAGGACACAGTTAATTTCACTGAATTCTTTATAAAAGGTTATATGCCTATTAAGTGGCAAAAGAACTAAGGCTATGGAACATCCAGAAAGTTCTTCTAGCTTTTAGGATGCACCAGCATATATTATTTCATATATTATCCAATCAATTTGCTGGACCGAAAAAACCTTGCAAGATACGGACAAACTTGGCCATTTTGTGAAAAAAATAATTTCCCATGTTATTGACAAAGTTCAGACCTAGGCCTTTTCCACACACAGGATAATTATGTACATAACCACTGTTCTATCAGCAAGAGCACCACATTCTTTGTTCTTAAAGCAAGTATAGTTGTTTCAAGTACAACTATGGCTACTTCTATTGCCACGTTGGAACACTCCCATTAAGACGCAGTTTTGATGTGCACACAACATAACTTTGTCTGATAGGAGCTGTCAATTTCGGATAGAAATATGCCCAGTTTGGCCTTAGTAGTACTCGTCTTGCTAAACAACATAGGAAATTGCACAAAGGAAATTCCACTAATGACAGTAACCTGAAGCCAACACAATCACCACAGCATAGAGAGAGAATATCACTGAAGATCAAGGACTGCTCTCATCCTTGCCAAATTTTCATATTGACAGTCTATAAGAATGAGGAATCCATGATCAACTGTTTTTCTATCTCTTGCAATCAGAATTCAGCAATGATTCTGATCCAACAGCATGGTACGGTATCTTGATATGGTTTGAAACTGTTCAAGTGGAAAATCAACACAGAAAGTGACCTTTTATGTTAAAATGATTTGAGATCAGAGACACATCAGACAGCTCGTGTTTTCGAGTATCATCCTTGAAGCAATCATGGCTGTGATCAGCAAGTGTGGCCACAAGTAAGGAAGTTGTAGATTGATGCAAGCCTATACACTGCCATGAAAAATTCACAGCTCATTGTAAACTGTAGTGCTGAAAATCTGGATGCTTCCAATAATTTGTGCACATATAATATACACAATAGATATAAAACTTACCTTGGCTATATTTCGAGAATAAATGGATTTTTTGAAAATCATAGTACACACTTAGTACACAATTCTAAGAGGAAAAAGCCTAAGTGCACTATTCTTGAAAGTATTGATAAACAATCTTAACTAAGCAACTGTGCAAACTACCAAAACTTGTAGCAAACAGTGCTAGGTCACTCAACAGGTGACATTTTGTTTCAAATTCTGAATACAGTATATATTTTTTTCCTTAATGGATTGCAATACTTATTTTAACTTTATTTTTTAATGAAAAAATTAAATATTTAATAAATGCTGCATTTTTTGCATCTTATTTTCAAAAAAAGTTTAGACAAAATATAAACTATGAATCAATTAGTCTTTTCCATTTTCAAGTTTGACACTTAAGCAGTCTAATGAAATTTCAAACATGTGCATACACATTTCTTTTTATTATGTACTGCATATAAACATTGTATAAAAAAAAAAAAAAAAAAAAAAAAACTCCCACATAGAGCTATTTTCTTCTGATTCCATGATTAATCTTGTGAAGTGGTGTCCCACTTACCTGCTTATGCTCTTTGCTATACTTTCCTGCTTATGCTCTTTGAGTGGTCCCTTCGAAAGCACCATAACAGAACTTAACTGTGTGTGTGTATGCACACATATGTAGCTACTCAGAGTAGGCATCTTGATTGAATACCACTTTTCATGTAAGACTAAACATTTATGGAATTAGTGGAAGAGTAAATGGAAGTAACCTTTGAATACAAACATAATTCAAAACTTTAGTAGCATATTGGTAACAGCAAAGCCACTCTTCTTCAAGCAAAATAGTTGCAAACACAATGGTGGGTCACCTGACAAGAATTTTAAACATTAATTAATGGTTAACTCAGGACTTATTTTGGAGTGACCTGCCAGTGCCATCAGGTTAATGTAAGTGCACATGTACTGAATTTAGTCCAAAGTGTAGATTTAAAAAAGTCACTGCTTTCCAACACAAAGGTTTTCAGTTATGCAGTGTGCTCACGTGTTAAAAAAAGTGCCATGCACCTTCAATGATAAAATGATGTCATATGTGCAACCAAGAATAAACAAAAGATTTCCTTTAGGAAAATATATAATATACTTTGATACTTTATTCAAACCACTTAATTACAGTATTATACATTTGAAAACTGGAACACAGTCTTCCAGTTTGAAACAGCTGTTTCAAACTTGAGTTTAATTTTAAACACTTAAGCTATGCACATATGCATACAATTTTAAAGCATATATTTTCTAATGGTTCACAATATAAGGACTAGAAAAATTCATGTATTAATGGTTATTTTAAAGAAAATTTTGTCTTTAAAAAAACTAATTTTTACTAAATCGTGAAATTGAATGTGATAAAACAATTTTGTAAATTTATTTCTCTTTATTTTTTATCACTAGATTTTTCTATTTTGGTAAATAAATAACATGATCATGTGAATGCAATGAACCTTTACTGATTTTTCAACCCAAGATGCATCAGAAACTTTGTATCTACTATTAACTCAGCAGTAATGGCAACCCAAAGTTTAGATAAAATGGTGGCAAGTCACCTAACTGATGCCCTACTTCTTAATTCCTGGAAAACTTTTTTTTAATTCTTCTTTAGCAATGCCAATATTTCATCTTTTCTTAATGGATTGTAGTACTTCTTGTATGTACTTTAGATTTTAATAAATTAAACTTTTTAAAACATGTGTTTCACACCTTTTATTTTAAAAAGCATTGTTTGAGAAAAAAAAAGGAAAACAACATTTAGACATAGAAACTCATTCTCTCTCATTTTCTTATATTTTCCAGTTTAAAAGACCACTAAGTGGACAAAATTTCAAACATGTGCATGCACATATTTCTGCTTATTATGTATATAAATATTATTAAAAAACATATTCCATACTATTAGTTACTTTCATTTTCAGATTTATTTCAAATTTGGAGTGCTTCACAGTGCACAAAATTTGAAACTACACATCTTGCTTCCTATAGTGTAGCAGCCATCTTGAGAGAACATTGCATTTCATGTTCCCATCTTTACTATGAAATACAAATCTTTCAAAAACAACTAAGTAGACAGACGTAAGACTGTGTAGATGTTAACTAAACTAGTGGATGAAGGAAAAAAGTAACCTTTGTTACTTGTTTTTTCTTCATCCATTTTGAAACTATGAACAAACAGTGCAGTATTCTACCCTCAAGGAAAAAGCCAAATAGTTGCAAAGACAGTGGTATTCACCTGACAAGTTTTTGCATGTAATTTCTTTATGAAAACAAAAAAAAAAAAAAGTTCAGAAACTATTGCAATAAAAGCTTGACTATATTTAGGAAGGTAGGAAAGAAATTCACTTTTTAATCATTGTTTTTGACATACTGTTAATTTTGAGGGTCACCTCTCAGGTGACCCTCTACCACTATTGAGTTAACATAAATCATTAACAAAAAATACAAAATTTTTGGGATATATGGAATAAAAGTCAAATTTACACACATTTATATATGCTATTTCCCTTATTGATATGCTGGAAACACAGTGACATACAGTACATTAAATAATTATTTCTCTCAATATACAAGCAAAATGTGATCAAATGAACAGGGACTGACTATCTTGAAACAAATACATGAACTGGCCATTTATTTGCAGTTATTCTGAATTAGTGCATATTGAATAGAAGGCATTTTATTTGTCTTGTCACATTTTAAATGAGTGATTAATTCAAATTAGGTAAAAGTTCGACATAAACAGGACCTCTTGTCCATTGAAGATGATTCTCACTGGCTGCCCCCAAAGTTCAAAACCAATGATTCCATGGCTCATGTCCATTATGAGGAGTGAGATATCTTATTATCCATAAAGCTAGCAAAAGTTGGTATTCCATATAGAACGTGTGAAACATGTTATTGATTAACATGTTCAACACAAAATGTGGGAATGCAACAGGTTTCAGCCAAATTTGTGTGTCACATCCTCTGTGATCTTGGGAAGATTGTTCTTCTGAAGCTCATAAAAAGCAAGACAATCTCAACCAAATTGAGGAGTTCTAATCAGCAATGATTCACAATGAATTGCAGATTGAAGAATGTGTATTAATATTCACTGAGCTTTTGTGTTTTGCTCATTGCCCAGTGTCGAGCTGGGTGGGTGAGAAGAAAAACAAGGTTAAACTATATAAATTGAACAATATAATAAATATGATTACATTTTATTTATTATTAACAACTTGATTCTAACTGCTACAGTAGCAGCCCTGATCATCCCAAAATGTCCAACAATTGTTGTTATATGTCAATTTTCAATTATTAACCAGTAATGTTTCACTTACATCAAAGGCAGCATGTCATTTTCTCATTCTAGCACATTTATAATTGCACATCAATGATCCCTCAATTTTTATCTTTCAGACTACTTAGGGTAAGTAATATACACACTAATAATCTTCATATTGGAAAGTCAATAGTGAATCAGAAATTTTATTGCTAACTATTTAAACACTATCAGATCTCATCAAATATAGTAAAGAGAGTGCTTATTATGTGTGGGAAGGAAGACACTTGCAACATTTTTTTACAATCTCTTATAATAATAAATAAAAATATGCTATGGATTGCATGTTTTTTTGAATTGCCCTGTACAATGTACCCAACTACTGTAATCTTTTTATTCAATACCAAATTCCTTCATCAAGCTACATTTCAATTAGCAAACCATTGGAAATCAGATCCTTGTTGAAATAACATTTTTCGCTCAGGACTGACTCCAGAAATCACCTGAAGTTATGACAAAGTTGCAGAACACACTGCATACCATTTATATGGGAATTCAAAATAATTCCTGAAGTCATTCTAAGTGAAACATATAAACATTGATCCATTCCCAATGGTTTCCAACTATAAGCATTTGAAACGTAGCATTTAATGTAACAGAAGTAACTGAACATGCTGTGTGCTTTTTCCGGTAAAGAATACATGGATATGCATTTTCCAAACAGGTCTTGTGATGGAAAAGTCAATGCTGCAACTGAGGAATATCAACAACACTTCTCATAGTGAATCCCAGATCAATGAGTGTTTATTAATATTCATCAAGTTTTGTGAGAAAGTGGTTTATTGCCAATGATTCATTGGATATTCAGCTTATTGACAGCTGAACATTCAATATGACCAAAGTTAATGAGGAGAAAAACATGATTAAATTATTGCAAATTATAGTTTTGAAATTTTACCAGTACTGTACAATTTAGTGTAATCTTTTTCCTAATAAAAATATATCTCCAATACCAAACTCCTTCACCTCAAATTTCATTTCAAATATCCTTATATCAATAAATGTTGAGAATTGGGCTCATGTTGATATAAAACAATGTTTCTCAACCTGTGGTCTGCAGGAAGACAAGACAAATATTATTGGTAAATAAGTAATATCTGAATAATAAGTAATAAATAAATAAGTAATATCTGAATAATAAGTAATAAATAAATAAGTAATATCTGAATAATAAGTAATAAATAAATAAGTAATATCTGAATTTTGTCTACCACAAGTAATAAATATCAAACAAAATAAAATTCAAAACTTTTTTTTTTTTTTTTTTCCCACAAATAAAATAATAATTTTTTTTTCACTTGTAATAAATTGCTAAAATAAATATATATAAATACAAAAAAATCAGTTGTTTACTGAGAAGCCATTTTTTCTTGGTGTTTAAATTTCATTGATTCTGGTATAAATAACAACATAATAATATAAGATCACTTTTGATAAATTTTGCTTTATGACATCTTTGAAAAATGGAGAACAAAATTTTAGCAGAATTCAAACAATTTTAGGTTAAAATTTCAAGATTAGGCACATAAAAGTAAAAACATTTTTTCTTTAAATAATGAAAGAGTAAATGAACATTAACATTTGAATATATATATTTTTTATTTAAGGTTGATCCATTGGCAACAACCATGAAACATTCTATACTAGCACACCTGGCAGTCAAGAGAAACAAAATTAATTGCAGTTTGGATACAGGAGTGACAAACCACTTTTGATTGAGGAATTCAGCACCACTGTCAGCACCTCTCCAGCTTTTGAGCATTTAACATAATTAAATGTGTTTTTGTCTATTAAAAAAGTATTTTTTTGCATTTTCCTGAAGTGTAGGATGTGCGAATCTTTGTTGATTGAATTTTGATTTTATTGTGTATGTCAAGTGAGTTTATTTGGTTAAGATTATGTAGGACATTGGAATTATTTTATTGATTTAATATCAGCTCTATACTGAACAATATGGATAAGTGGCTTAAAACTGGATCTTTGAAATGAAAACCAGATACTAGCTGTGAGGTAGAGTTTAGTGAAGAAACCTGTAATGTCGAAGTACAAAGACCTAGGTCTTTGTACTTCGACATTACAGGTTTCTTCGACTTTTTAAATGCAGCACACCGGTTGTGTTTTGTAAAATATATACATATGGTTCATATAAAATGGCTCATTAAATTAGCATGTCTCTCCAATATATTTTCAAAACTAAATGAAGTGAATCAACAGCTTCATATGCCAGCAATAACTTTATCCAGTGCAAATGATAAAGTTCAGGTTTTATCAGAAAACTTGTTTTATGGATGCAATGCATCAAAAAAATGGAATTTTGAATTATTTTCTTCAATGGAATCCTTTTTGGAAGAAAATAATTTAACTCTTCATTTGAATATATCTGAACATAACTATTCTCATGTCTTTGCTAAAAAAAAAAAATTCCAAGATTACTATCCTGAAAATTAAGGCTTGTACAATTGAATCTGCAATCCATTTTTATCCAGCTCTAAAACAAAACATTTACCAATTAAATTACAAGATTTAATTGATATTTATTCAGATGGAGCCCTTTACTGAAATTCGAAAATGGAATGTTAACATACTTCTGGATTCAAATTCAAAAGGAATATCAGGAATTCAAATATTTAGGAAAATCAAATGTTGCACTAAAAATGTTGATCCCATATTCATCTTCATATTTGTGAAAGACTGGATTTTCGGCTTTAGTAGCAATGAAAACTAAGTACAGTAACTCCCTAACTTGTGTAATACTCAACTTACAGAAATTCGACTTTAATTTTTTGCCAGCCGGTGCAAACCTAAAAAAAAACGTGGAAACGTATTTTGAATCCCGTAGGAATAAACAGAGGTATCATGAAAATATCATAACATGTACCCAATAACACATTGGTTTTTTTTTTTTTTTTCAATTCATTCCAAGTCCTTGGAAGTTGAAAGTTTTGCTGCATTACTAAGCTATTTATCTCTCTAAAAGGTCATATTTATAATGGAAATTGCACTACGCTTTCATCGTTATCATATGTTCTGTTATAACAATCAATTTTGAACACCTTTGGGATATTTTTCTAAAGCACATTTCTGGAGGTCATGACCAAAAAATGATAAAACTTTCGGGTTCATTGGGCTTTTCTGTTTCTGTTAGTTATAAATGGGTAGTAAACTTGATCTTACTGCATTTGCGATAATGCCGATAACTGGAATTGTGTAGGTTTTTACACTATTATAGCGAAATGTGTTTCCCCTTCACTGAAATCTTCAATCATATAAAAACCAAATTTTCAAAAACTTCTCTTCATTCCTATTTACGTATTTCAATGATGAAGGGAAAGCGACCAACGAAAAGTGCAAGTGGTGGTAATGCTAGGAAATGAAACAAAATTCATTTAGAAATGAAGATGAAAAATGAAGCAGGACAAAGTTTGTCATCTATTGCAAGGGAATTACATCTCGCTGCTTCAACAGTGAATACTATTTTAAAGAACAGTGCACATATAAAAGAACGTGTCAAAATCAATGCACTTAAGGTCAACAGTGATCACAAAACGGTGTTCAGGGGCTGTATCGAAGATGAATAATAATATGGATGGAAAATCAGATTCATAAGCGAGTGACCTTGAGTCTAATGACCATTCAAGCAAAAGCAACAAGAATTTATAAAGATATTAAGGATAAGTACAGCGAACCCCAACCCAAGTTCGTGCTAAGCAACGGGTGGTTTAATAGGCTCAAGCATCATGCTGGTTTCCACAACGTTAGTTAAAGTATGTGGTAAAGTCGCCAGTGCCGATTCTGCAGCTGCAGTGAAATTTCGTGATGTGTTGGGAAAAAATTATTGACGAAGGCAGCTATTCAACACAGCAAATTTTTAACGTTGACGAGACTGCTCTGTATTGCAAAAAAATGCCAGATCGAACATACATTACCAAAGAGGAAAATACAATGCCAGGTTTCAAGGCATCAAAAGATAGGGCCATGCTCTTGCTTGGGGCTAATGCTTGTGTACCACTCTGGAAATCATTGTGCATTTAATGACATCAATAAAGCCACCCTACCTGTGCATTTTAGATCGAACCAGAGAGCATGGTTAACAATATCTCTCTTTGAGGATTGGTTTAAATGCTGCTTCATTCCCGAGGGTGAAAAATATTGTAAAGACAACGATGTTCCTTTCAAGATTTTGCTTCTATTAGATAATGCTCCTGGACATCCTATTTAATATATTTTTCAATTTTACTTACTAATGACACTTTATTAACAAGATGATTTCAATTTGAATGTGAGAGTCATATTTCTACCGCCAAACACGACTTCACTTATCCAACATTTGCTCAGGCATTGTCTGCAGAAGACAAAAATTTTACGTTAAGAGACTTTTGGAAATATTACTATATTTACCATGCCATCATGTTAATAGATTAACAGTAGCCACTGGCAGAGGTGAAAGAGATTCTTGCATTGCTTCTATTGGAGTGAGAAGCACCTGGAAAACAAGATGCATGGGATTTCAGAGACTGCTGGGAGTCATTGCGGTAGAAGTAAACACATGGGTTGTGTTAGGGTAGCTAAGAATAGGAACAGGTGCATGTATACTTGCTGTACACCCATGCTAGGAGTTCAGTAAATAAATTTGATGAATTTGAGATGTTGGTCAAAACATCAAAGGCAGATATTGTTGGGATATCAGAGCATGGTGGTTACACCACATCTCTGATATAAGAGAATAAGGAATGCAGAACTGGAATTTGGTGAGTACAATGCGTAGAGAATGGGAAGGGAGGAGGGGTTATGCTATTGGTTAAGAAACACACAAAATCCAAAGAAGTGCAGCCAGTCGACATCACTGGACAGTGCAGTGTCAAGTCAGTTTGGTGTGACATATACACTGGGAGATCAAAATTGAGAGTAGGAGTGTTATAGGCCTAATGACTCTGATGAGTATAATAAAAAACTGTATGGGGAAATAGAGTGGGCCAGTAAATCGGAGAGTCTTATAATGGGGGATTTTAATTTCCCTGATATTGACTGGAAATTGTGGGTTGGTCACTCACACAGTAGCAAGGCTTTTGTGGATTTATTGGATGATTGTTTTCAACATCAGCATGTTTGGGCGCAACTAGAGGGAGTAATACTCTAGATCTGATTATCAGTAGTGATTCTTCATGCATTAAGAATCTGCAGATAAAGGAACCACTAGGTGGCAGTGATCACAGTGTGCTCAAGTGATTTTTTTACTCAAAGAGGTAACTACCATCAGGGATAAAGGGAAGGGTTTTTGCTTTCATAAAGGCGACTACGGAGGTCTGAGACAGTATTTAAATTCTATACGGTGGGACCAACTGATGATGTTACCAACAGCGAATTCAAAATGGGAAGCATTCAAAGAATTAATCTTGGAAGCTACTAGGCTTTAAATACCAACTAAGAAATATTGTTCAAGGTTTAGGCCTAAATGGATGTCAGATGAACTAATGAGACATGTGGCAGAGAAGAAAAATGCATAGGATACATATTTTTTTTATTTTTATTTATTTTTTGTTAGTTGTTGGCGCAACGGCTTCAGTGGCCATATTGCACCTCCCAAGGTTTTTGTATTTTTCTACTCTGATCCTAGCCCGAGGCTGGATTCGAACCTGCAACCTTTGGGTTGCCAGGCAGGAACTTTACCCACCCGGCTAGCCCATTCATCTCATGGGATACATATAAATTAATGGGTAACATGAAAGCGTATGATAGATATAAGCTGGTCTGTAACTAAGTCACAAAAGAGATTAGGTAGGGAAAGGCAGATTATGAGAAATCTTTGGCAAAGGATGCAACGAAAAACAGCAAAGAGTTCTTTACCTACGTAAACTCTAGAAGGAAAGGGATGAATCAGATTGGTCCACTGGATATCGATGGTTCAACTGTTGATGATCCTGCTCAGGTGGCTAACAAACTAAATGAGTAGTTTGCATCTATATTCACACATCAGGAGTTATTCAGGGAGGGGAATGCCAGAGGTACATTAAACTCTGGCAGTGAACTAGATTATTTTGTAATAACTGAGAGGAAAATGGAAGAGAAATTGTTGAAGATTAACATAAGAAAGGCACTCGGGGGTGGATGGCATCTATCCAGTTATATTAATGGAGGCAGCAAAGGAAGTAAGCAAACCCTTATCCATAATTATGAGTGCTTTCTTGGACTCAGGGGAGGTACCCATAGACTGGAGATGTGCAAATGTGACCCCAATTCACAAAGGAGGATCAAAGGGCGACCAAGTAATTATAGACCCTGTTAGTTTAACTTCTGTTTCAGGGAAATTAAAGGAAGCACTGCAGGATCATCTTGACGAGACTTCAGTTATAGCTCTGACACAGCACGGTTTTGTTAAGGGGAAGTCTTGTCTGACCAATTTGATTGGATACTATGATGTAGTCACAAAGGAACTGGATGCAGGGAATAACTTTGATATCATATATTTGAATCTTAGAAAGGCTTTTGACACTGTTGCACATGGAAGACTGCTGCACAAATTGGAGCAGTGTGGCATTTGAGGCAAATTGCTGCTGGGGATAAAGGCATGGTTGAGTGGGAGAAGACAGTGAGTGGTAATCAATGGACATTGCTCTTAGTGGACTAATGTTATTAGTGGAGTCCCTCAGGGTTCACTGTTGGGTCCATTGTTGTTTTCTGTATTTATAAATGATATTGATGATGGTATATCACGCTTAATGTCCAAGTTTGCAGACGATACAAAGGTTGGCAGGGCTGTTAAGGACACTAATGACAGTACCCTGCTGCAACAGGATCTAGAAAAGTTGAGCAGATGGGCTGAGAAGTGGCTAATGAAGTTTAACATCGACAAATGTAAAGTATTACATATGGGAAGCAGTAACCCCATTGTAACATATCAACTCTGGTACTACACTGACAGTGGTAGAGAATGAAAAAGACCTCAGGGTAATTGTTCAGGCAGTTATGAAGTTTTCTGAGCAGTGCTGATGGTCTGCAAGGGTTACTCATGGTGTCTTGTCAATGATATACAGGAATTTTTCTAGCAGGGATAAGGAGGTAATTATCCCCTTGTATAAGGCAATGGTCAGGCCACACCTTGAGTACTATATGCAGGTCTGGAGGTCTCATTTTAAAAAGGATGTAGAGCTGTTGGAACGAGTACAGAGAAAGGCAACAAGATTAGTGAACGGAACAAAGGGTTGCTCTTACGAAGAAAGGCTTAAGTTTTGCAGATTACAGTGTCTGGAGATTAGGCATCTGTGAGTTGATCTGATTGAGGTGTATAAAGCCTTAAATGGTTTGAGCATTCTCGGTGCTGATCAGATTTTTCCTCTTACTCAGAATAATCACCCGAGAGGGCATAAATTCAAATTGAGGAAAGGCAGTTGTAGAATAGATATGCGGAAATTTGCCTTTAGCCAGCAGGTAGTTGACTGGTGGAACAGACTTCCATCTCTTGTTGTGGAAGTTGATAGCCTAAATAAATTTAAGGCTGAGTTAGACAGGTATTTGGAATGAACAGAGGGGTGAAACAGGAGCGGTGTTTTTTTTTCCTGGCTGATGCTGCATAAGCTTGCTTTCTTGCATCGTATGCCTCTACTAATGCTAATCTTAAACATTAATAAGACCTAGGCAGAAATTACTTAACGTTGTTTAAATGGCGCATGGAAAAAATATTCCCAGAGCTTGTAAAAGGCTTCGAAGGATTTTAAAAAGATGAATTATATGAAGTGGTTACAGATATAAGATTGTAAAGGTTGCAGAGCTACTTCAGTTTGAGGTTGATGCCAAAGACATGGAAGTGTTAACAGAGGAAAAAGAGACAGAATTATCTATTGATGAACTTGTTGACTTGCAGGCAGCGATAGTGAAAGAAGAAAATGCTGATGAAGCTCAAGATGAACCAAATGAGGAGCCGAGATGCTTCATACCCAGAGAGATGGCAATGGCATTTTGTGAAATTGCATCGGCAATGGCAAGGTTTGAGAAGATGGATCCTGACAGCGAAAGATTCTTAAAAGTTAACAGAGGGGTGAATGATATGCTTGCTTGCTACAAAGAAATCTATGATGAAAAGAAAAAAGCCACCATCCAGTCATCCATTAATATGTTCTTTCGTAAGGTTGAGCAGCCGACCCCTTCTAAATCTCCACGGCCTCAACCTTTGCAGCAGTGTACTTATCAGCTGAAGACCGATTCTGGCAACGATGCTCAAGAGGTAAAACTTACTGACATTATGCCTGTCTCCTGTCTTTTTTTGTAATTTTATAATTTTGAAATTTTTTTTTAATTGCATGCTTTTGTAATTTTTCCTGCAAGAGATAAATTGAATAAATACGATAAATAATTCTATTTACATGTTCATCGAACATTTCTTTTTCGATTCCATCAATTCAGCAAGCACAGCTGGGAGAGTGCTGCACAAGCATGGGGGAAATTCCGACTTGCGTAGCATTCCATGGAACGTAACCCTTACATAAGTTGGGGAGTTCCTATATAGGAGTCGACTGGATATAACATCAGACATTTGACTGAAACTAACAAAAAATTTAGATTCAGGTATAAATGAACTTTGTAAAAGAAAACAGGCACAACCATCACATTGAATATTTTTTTTACCATTTTTATTTTTCCAATAAAAAAATATTACAATGCAAATTTTGCTTTCTTTTAAAATTTCCCTAACCATTTGCAGGTTATTAACTCAGATTTCTTTTTCTTAGCAGAGCTGATAATAAAAGGGAGAAAAAATGTAAATTTGATGGGAAAAAAATTTATCAACATAAAACAGTCCCTCCCAACCAAGTTGCATAAATGATTTTTACTATCGATAATCCGTGGTAAGTAAAGGAAAGCTTAAAGTGGTCCATGAGCAACAAAAAGCATTGACATAATACCTTTCACTTGGAATTACCTCAGGAATCATTTCTGCAAGTTATGACAAAGTCGTGAGACTGACACCCTGTGGTATGTGGGTGTTTGCCCATATGCATAGGGTGTTTCATAACATGGGTCATACTTTTTGGATCAATTTAGGACATGAAAACAAATGGTGGGAAAGGAGTACATATAAACATCTAATTCTGAACAGTTATGGAGCTATCGATGTTTGAATTTTAAAAAATGACTGAAGTTTTTATTGGTGAAAAAATGAATACGAACAAGTAAACATGAACATGAATAAATGTTCACTATTCTCCAAAATGTATTGATACACTTCACCATGTAATGATTAATTCCAGAGGTCACATAACAGATGGTAATACCAGTTAAGAATAGGATATAAAAGGTATACACACTTAATGGCAAGTAGATAGAATAGAATGAAAAAAGGTTCCAGGTCTCTTAACAAGAGGCATGATAGTATGTTGTCATGTAATGGGTATATCAGTTCACCAGATAGCAGTAACAGTGGGACACCCAAAATCAACTGCTGAACACATCATAAAAATGCCAATGGAAGACAGAAGAAACATGACCATTTATTCCAAGTCAGGCACACTACCATTAATGAAAACCCCAGAGCATGTTTCTTCAGCTTATTAAGAATGTAAAAGCATTCTTAAGAAGATGACTCAAGAGTAACTGGAATAAGACCAACAACCATCAGAATAGCATGATAGAATGGGTTGCCATGGTCACACAGCTTCTTAAGCAAAAGCAGTCTCCCAGCAGTGTGCAGAACTGCCTATCCCCATGCACAGAATGGAAGCACTGTAGCAGAACTGAATGATAGTCCAGTCATCAGACTGATTTATCTGGGTGGCCATAGGTCCAAAGAATGATTTCACCCAGGTTGTACTGCATTAACAATGAAGTTCATTGATTGCACTGTGATGGCATGTGCCTATCATCAATGAAACCATGAATGCTGTTTATTGTAATATTCTGAATAATTCTACCTTACCTGTATTGTGGCAATTGTTTGGGGCAAAGCCATTTGTATTAGCACAACAATACTCCATATCAAAAAATGCTGTTGGTACAACTGGTTTGAGAATTATGTGGTGACCAAACAAAGTGCCTAGATCTGAATCAAACTGAACACCTTCGGAATGTTCTGGAACAACAGTTAAGATCAGAACAAGACATTCTAGTTCAAGCAGATAAGTAGTCACAGCCTTATACGACGAGAGGAGAAAATTTCTTTCTACAAGTTTTTGGTATTCTCAAAATACACAAACTTGTAGAAAGTGTCTCCCAGAGGATTACTGATGTCATTAAAATCGATGGGGTCAAATTTAATATTCAAAATTTATTTTTTATAACCATTTATATAATGAGTCAGTGTTTTTCATTTAGTGCCCCAATAAATGTTGGAAGAAAGTGAATATACTGAGTATGTATATTGGCACATCGGCTTCTGTGGCCATAATGCACCTCCCAAACTTTTTGCATTTGCGACCTTTGGGTTGCCAGGCAGGCACTTTACCCACCTGGTCGGCAATATATATGAACTAAGACAAAGAATTAAAACAGCAAATAAAATAGTGACTATAATATAGTACAAATGATATGTATATAATTAGTTTATAAAACAAGATCTGTATATAATAAATTACTGTATCTGAACAAGACAGCAATATTATTCAGATTCTGCTTTCCCTCCTTCTCATAACAGATAAGCTAAGATGGCAAATAAAGCAAAATAATCAGAAATGGTCAGTAATAACGGCATAGAACAATACTAAAGCAAAATCTGTACACGTGGAAGAAAGGCAATACCAAAGTTGCACATAATTCATTACTAACTCTAGAAAATGAGAAAGAAACAAAAAATATAAATATCAAATTATATACAAATAGAGTTTTATGTATACTGATATCTTTTTACTTTAAGAATAAAAAGAGAAAAACTCATGTCATTATTAGATATTATTCAAACAAAATTATGAGATCAAGATTGGTGAAAGAAGAAACACAAAACTGGAATCAGATGTGACAGGCAAAGGAGTTTGGATTTATTGATGAAACTAATTGAAGTGATGAAATGGAGACAGGTTTTATTTCATTAATAATTTATGATAAAATAAAAAATTCTGAATATAAAAATGAGGATATCAACTCTTGCAGTAAACTGGAATTTACTTTAGTAGAATGAAAATAATTTCCATTAATTTTCACATCAATGGAAATTATCAAAAATCAAAAATATTAAATCTAGAGGTGCCAATGAATAAGTGCAGAATATAAGTAACAAAAAAAAAAAAAAAAAAAATATGCAGCAGAACTAAGGAGGATCTCAGTTCAGAAAGCTAGTCTGCATCTTAATTACCTAGGTTTCAAAGGTTAAAAGACTGATGAAAGGAACTAAATGATATGGTTTGTATGAACAGTGAATGGAAATTTAAACTGTTAAGTTGGTAAGTGGATTTCACAGAGACCACAGAACAGTCAGGATATAGAGCGAGTTTCTATAATTTGGAAAGACTGTGAGAAATGGTAGTTAAAAACTGTTTCTTCATTTCACGTATATACTGCAGATGATTATCCTTACAAACAACTATAATGCCACTGGAATTAGAATGCAACTAAAGCTATGGTGTCATAATCCCCTTCATTTTTTGTAATAGATGATTAGACCATGATGAGTTACTGAAACTGATGATATGCAAGAGTAGTAATCATAATTATAAAATCATGATTTTAAATCATAAGAAGACCATAGCTCAAAATATGAAAAATATATAATATATACCATGCACAATAAACGCACAAAATATGCTGGAAAAATTACTCATAATTACTCTTTAAAAAAAAAAAAAAAAACCACTTGTATTGAGAAATTGGTATATCATCGGTGATAATAGGTATTGAACTGATTAATTTATTAACCAAACAATTGGCTAGTAATATAAAATATATCTAGTTTATGCCTATTTTAATATAGCTTGATATTTTCATAATATAGTAAAAGCCCATTTACTGGCACCTCCATACATGAGGTAGGGCATTGCAGTTCATCACAAGCATCAGTAATGTCATGTACATGTTTCGTTATTAAAAATACAATATTTTATTAATGAGCATTTCATAAAATTTTCCACTTCGACCCCTGACAATGGGAAAGTTAGCCTGATCAGTATTTTTTGTTTTATTATCTTCCCATTATAATGCTATGATCAGTTAACTAGGCAATAATTCAGAACCATCTGATGTCAGTTGAGCCAAATCATGTATGATTTCTCTGAATTTCTTGTTTTTTCATAGTAGCTAGTAAGAGTATTAGTAGTTCTAGTAAACAATTATCACAGGTGCTCCAAAAACTTGTTCTGCATTTATTATAAAATATTTTCAACATCCTTTTAAAGTGACTCAAAACATAAGCATATATTGGAGCACAGAGAATTAAAGTTGAATGAACACACAAAGACTGAAGCTCGTTAACCTTCTACTGCTAACATGGCATCCGAGAGAGACCACTTAATTTTTTTTTTAACTTGTAAATGAAATCAAATCCTCACATGTACCTTTGCCTACCAACATTCGCTAACTGGTTATATAGTATTTTCTATTTTCATTTTTATATATTATAAATTATGGGACATTAAATATTTGTATTTAAAAGATGACAGGTAAGCGAAGGTATTTACCTTTCTTCTACACAACTCCCATTCCCATGTAACATGTGTCCAATCTTTCATAATTCATAATACTTTGGTTTCACCATCTAAATGCAAACAGCTGACAAAAATACAAGCATTCATGTTGCATCTGCCGGATGCCACATGAGTGTATGAGTCAATCTGGGGGATTGACAACCTTGCAAATTCTATAAATATTATAAAAACTATTACTATTATTAGTTTCTCTTGTTTATTTTTGTTTGATATTTTAAATTGGCTTTAGCAAATCATAATAAAGATATCACCATTTTCAATTAAGATGCCATGCAAGTGTCCTTGTTATAATTAAGGGTGAGTGATGGAAGGTTAAATGAGTAGAAAAGTAAGAATTGCAATATACTGATGAAAAGAATTTAATGTCAATTCATCAAGCAGTATAATATCAATGCACAAAAGGCTCAAGTTCTGAATTCCGTGACCTCTGAGAAGCCAGTAAAGGGCTTTGAGTGCAGACTTACTTTTCATAAGTCAAAATTAGAAGATTACATGTGAATGTTATGTATTTTATAGGCTAGATACATAAAATAATCCAGTAGCCAAAACAAACTGTTTTATGAAGTCTTATACTATACAATATTATGCAAAATTTGGATATTGGCATATATCAAGAAACCTATACTCACCCCAGATAATCGAGCTTTTATTGTAATGCATTTTGATTTTGATTATTATAGTACCTTATACAATGGTTGATTATAAAGTTATTGGGTATTTTACAGTCATAAATAATATGCTGTTTTTTTTTGTCATCAAAACTGTATGATTTTATACTTTGCGCTCTAACTTATATAGAACTTTTGCTATTCATTTCTCTTTCTTGAGAGCAGAATTAAAAATAAATAGCTGAATGACTGACTAAATAAGCTAGCACTCATTTTCTCTTCAATGATTAAATGTATAAATTTAAACCAATAAGTTACACTAAATGAATTTGAGAACTGCCTAAATGAAAAGTAGCACTGCCAGCCTGGATTTTGATATTTCAGCAAAATTCAAAATTTCTTGGTAAAAAAAAAAAGTTCATGAAATTTTGAAAAGAAAAAAATCTGATTAAGCAAGTTAAAACAATCTGTTGTATAACAACCTTTAAACTTGCATAAATTGATATATATATATATATTAATATTGTATAGTATATATATATGCACATAAATTATATAATGGTTTTATATAAATATATTACTGTTAGCATGCCTATGTCTAAATAACCTGAATATCTACACAGCTCGTTAGTCCATCCATTTGTGGAGAAAACAACAGAAGTTGCTTTGTACTGAATGTCATATTTTTTGTTTGTCAGTAATAAAAAAAACTGGCCAATATTCACAAAGCAGGAGACAGTAGGTGATGGAACCAGTTATGAAGTACTTTGTTTCAATAAATATCGCTGTCACATTTACTTAAGCTCTAACTGGGGTAAACAATCGAGTTCTAATCCCATTGATAAATACAGGTCAATGTTTTACTGGCAAAATACTTGTCTACTTTCACAAAAAAACTGTTCTTCAGTCATCAACTGAAGTCTTCTGATAATCTGAGTCATCTTAAACTCATGTATTATGGATAGCATCAGGATTTGCATCTTCTGTACTAGATACTGTACACTCGTTATCCTTTTCACTGCAGCCTGGCTGGTCCTGTAAATCACTGTCCAGCCATGAATTTAATGAAAGATGGAGTGATGATGGTGCTGATGATGAAGTATGAAAGGGACTAATAAGTTTCATTTCAGCAATTGCACTGTCTTGGGTATGAACCAAAGGAGAAACAGAAAGATTGCCTATGTCGTCATCGGGTTGTGAACTAGCAGGAGAGAGAGGCCTGTGCACAGGAACATGAATGACTTGTATATCTCCATGATGGTGATGATGGTGCTGGTGGTGAACATCCTCATCTAAGTTAAGTACACTCTCTTGACTGCCACTATACTGAAAAATAAGAAACATTATGTTTGCTAAGATATAATCATGTAGTTAAGCACTGTATTATTATAATACATTTTTATATACAAGCAAAAAAGAAAGATTGCTCATTCATGTTAGTTTCATAATACAGTAAAGTATAATATGTTAAGTTACCGTAACATAATATTTTGCATCCATTACAACCAGCCAGGGTATAATAGATGCCTCCAGAATTAACCAGTCACACAACTTTCTGGCCAAATGAAAAGTAGTGGCATACAAATCCCATTTTGTAATAGTAATAAATTTTTCTAGAGCTTTTCATTCAGTTTTGTTTAGTTGGTTTCAGAAGTTAGTTTTCCCACCACAACAAACTGACTAACCTCTAAACACACAATTTAAAAAATTTAATACACTGATACATCACAGCCCAAACTGCTTCTGCACTAATTCAAAACAGATTAGCATTAGCATATTAGCAAAGGCAAATGATGCAAGAAAGCAAGCTTATGTAGCATCAGCCAAAAAAAAAAAACCCTTATTTCACCCATCCACTCGCTCAAACTGTTTGTCAAGTTCTGCCTTGAATCTATTTAAGCTATCAACTTCTACAACAACAGATGGAAGTCTGTTCCAGCAATCAACCACCCACTGGCTAAAGGCAAACTTCCGCACATCTATCCTACAACTATCTTTCCTCAATTTGAATTTATTCCCTCTCAGGTGATTATTCTGAGCAAGAGGAAGAATCCCATCAGCATTGAGCATGCTCAAACCGTTCAAGGCTTTATGCAACTCAATCATATCACCTTGCAGGTGCCTTGTCTCCAGACACTAATTTGCAAAACTTAAGCCTTTCTTCATAAGAGCAACCCTTTGTTCCATTCACTAATCTTGTTGCCCTTCTCTGTTCTTGTTCCAACAGCTCTACATCCTTCTTAAAATTAGGCCTCCAGACCTGTATACAGTACTCAAGATGTGGTCTGACCATTGCCTTATACAAGCGGATAATGACCTCCTTTTCCCTGCTAGAAAAATTCCTGTATATCATTGACAAGACACCATGAGCTACTCTTGCAGACTGTCTGCACTGCCCAGAAAACTTCATATCTGCCTGCATAATTACCCCCAGGTCCTTTTCATTCTCTACCACTGTCAGTGTAGTACCACAGAGTTGATACGTTACTCTGGGGTTACTGCTTCCCATATGTAGTACTTTACATTTGTCAATGTTAAACTTCATTTGCCACCGCTCAGCCCATCTGCTCAACTTTTCTAGATCCTGTTGCAGCAGCGTACTGTCATCAGTGTCATTAAGAACCCTGCCAACCTTCGTATCGTCTGCAAATTTGGACATTAAGGCTGATATACCATCAGCAAATCATTTATAAATACAGAACACAACAATGGACCCAACACTGAACCCTGAGGGACTCCACTAATAACATTAGTCCACGAAGAGCAGTGTCCATTGATTACCACTCTCTGTCTTCTCCCACTCAACCATCCCTTTATCCCTAACAGCAATTTGAAGCAGATGAACCTACTTCTAGTATACAGGGTGACCCCAGAAAAAAAAAAGTGAAATGGAACTAATTTCCATATTTCTGTTAACTTTTTTCTGCACCATCCTACATATAGTAATTAAGTAATTAATAGGCTTAAAGCTGTTTAAAGTCCCACCTCTTCTTACGTTTGTTTATGATTATCTGTTAAATTTAAAAAAATGCTCGCTTTTATTTTATTTTTTATCCAAGGTCACCAATTCTGAAATCAGAAAATCCAGATAAAACTGTAAATAACAGTTGACCTTCCCCCAAAAATGTTCGGATTTTTTTTTTTCTTGGCTGGTGCAGCATAAGCCATAGGCTTTCTTGCACCATGCGGCCATTACTAATACTAATACTAACACCGAGATTAAACTAACCAGTCTATAGCCACTCATCTCATCTGACTCTTAGTTTAGTTCCCCTCTTTGCATATTGGCAAGACATTGGCACTTCTTCAGTCCAAGGATATTACCCATGAATCTAACAATGACCTCATAATTAACCCTAAAGGTTTTTTGCAGTCTCTCAATATGTCTGAGAAATATCATTAGTACCTGGGGCCTTACCCATTGTGATTAATCTATAATGCTACTAGAACACTGACTCAAATCAATAAAATACCTTTATTAAATAAATATACTGACTGTATAAACTGTATATTAAAATAAAATAAAATAAGATGATATTATAAAAAAAAATGAAAAATAAAAGCACTAAAAGGTGTTTTAAATTACTAAAAACCACTAAAACTGCAGCTTTTGGCAGCAGCGGCCGCCTTCATCAGCAATAATGTGTCATGGCCACACACACACACACACACACACACACACACACACACACACACTTTAAAATTGCCGGGGCCAGTTGCCACAAAATTAGTGGTCAAAGTCTTAATGGGTAGGGTGGGGTCCCATTGCTCTTCATCTGAGGAGAGGGACGAGACCAAATGGGTTATGGCTGACCTAGTAACGTGCGGTTACCCCCAGAGCATTATTGAAGGATGTTTAATAGATATGAGTAGCAGTCCTAGGGATGTTTTTACACCTGTTGCCACCGCATACATCCCCTACTATCCAGGCATCTCAGAACCCATTGCTCTTATTTGGACTCATGTCAGGTATGCTGTGTGCAGCTTCTGGATCAGATACTGCACATGGTAATGTCTACAATTAAAGATCCTATTGCAACTAATGACACTAGTGGGGTTGTATATGAAATTGAGTGTCCAGATTGGGGGAAATGTTATGTGGGGGAGACGAAACATAGGCTGCGTGATCGCCTAGAGGAGCATGATAGGGCCCTCAAGATGGATTATTATGTGTTCAGCCGTAGCTGAACATGCCTGGGAAACTTGGTGTGGTATTATGACTAAAGAAGCCATGATTGTAGATAAAGCACATGGTTTTTGGAACTGGAAATGGTTAGAGAGTCAAAGGATATGTTCGTCTGGATGCTATAGTCTTAATAGGGATAAGGGCTGTCGTATTCATCCACTCTTTGAAGCCCTTATCCTAGGGAGAGACAAACGTTTTGGAATGGTTCGTTCCAGTGCTATTTCCGGTTCCAATGCACGGGAAGTGGATCAAACGCAAGTGCCATAGCTGGTGTTTCGTACCCGCTGGTGACGTATAGGTGTACATATATAGATTGTTGGATAACCTGTAACCATTACTGCTGATGAAGGTGGCTGCTGCTGCCGAAAGCTACGGTTTTAGTGGTTTTTAGTAATTTTAAACATCTTTTTAGCGCTTTTATTTTTCATTCTTGTTATAATATCATCTTATTTTATTTTATTATACAGTTTATACAGTCAGTATATTTATTTAATAAAGGGTATTTTATTGATTTGAGTCAGTGTTTTAGTAGCATTTAGATGAATCACAGTGTTCCTGACTCCAGAGGCCTCTTCAATGCCTTACCAATTTTAAAGTTCATTTAAAACTTACTTTAAAAACTCTTGTGTAATATCTGTATTACATATTCACAATATCCTCTACACAAAAAGAACTTTCTGCTGTGAAGGTGAGGTTGAATCTTCAAGAAGAATAAGAGTTGAACTGATACAAAGTATGAATTCAGCTCACAGAAACATCTGCTGGTTGATCTATGAATCTGACAATTCCATTGAACAAAGTCTTATCTCTTCTCCTTCTTGTACACATCATTCTCCATATCACAATAACACCCAGTCTCATTTAACTATTAAAACAACATCTGTAAACCTAATCAGTAGCTCAACTTCATCCATTTTATTGAAAACACTTCTGACATTACTATATAAACAGTTTAAGTTTCATATTGGCTTGTTATTCATTTCTTTGCTACTAAGGCTCTTATAATTATTAAAGCATGTTGCACCATAACTAGCCTGGCATGCATTGCATCCATCACATCCTTTCATGTACTTACCTGATGAGTGATCATCTATGGTTCATCTTGCAATCTAGCAACCTCTCATTCAAACTTTTGACCTTAACCCACATCACTGACTGCATGTCTATAGCTTCTCTGTTCTCTTCCCCAACTAGAACCTTAAAGCTCTTTCAATGACATCAGCAAGGACCTTTACACATTCTGTGTTCAAATGTATGCCATTCCTACAAAATAATTTCCTTCTGCCAACTAGGATGTGTCATGCTGATGAAAATCTTCCTCACCCAAAATCTGTGAAGTCTCTCAAGTCTATTACAGATAATCAACAATACTTGCTTTATAAAATCTTGTCTGGACAGGATTGCAGACAGAATTATACAATTAAATTTTGTCCTAATTCACAACATATTTTAGCATGGTCCTATACTTTTCAATGAAGTCAGTTCATTTGCATTTAATATCATTAATTCCCATGTGTATAACCAAAACCCCATTTAGCTTCTTTAACTAACAAGTTATTAGTAACATCATTGATTTTATGTAACCAAGGCTTTTTTTTAATTAAAAGAAAAGCTTCTAAAATGCTGCAGAGATCACAAGTCTAGAATACCTCCTTGGGGGATTTTTTTTTTTTTTTTTTTTTTAATAATGGTGCCAATATGCACAAATTTGAGGCTAGTTTCATATTATAAAACTACAGATAATATTGTGACTGCCCGTATCATTTATGTTAGCAACAATAATAAATAAATATATATATATTTCGTAATTAAAAATAAATATTTCTTTATTTTAAACATAAATTTTTTTTACAAGTTTACAACTTCCAAAACAGTGTTACAGTATGCTCTGGGAGAAAAAAAAGTCCAGACCTTACTGCAAAAAATGTTCCATTTCCTCAAAAACCCCAGTTCCCCAATCAAACTACCAGCTGCTGACCCAAAACAGTGATCTCTTTATGAATGACATCTGGTGTCTAAATTGGGAATGCATCTCCTGAAATACAAGTAGCCACTTAAGTCATTGAGTTTTAATCTGCTCCAGGGCATCAACCCATTTTCTCGGCAACCTAGTTTTAATTTCAGATTACATTCCCTGCTTCTGATTCACAAAAATAATTCATCAATTGTATTGCGATCACCTGCAAGAATGATCTTCAAACACATTTTACAACTAAACTAGCAATAATGCCCTGATTCATGAGGGAATTATTACTTATACAAATTATAATGTGCCATGGTATTTTTGGATGCTCTTCTAGCAACCAAAGTTATAGTTATGCAATACTCAGGGATAAACTTATGAAGCATTAGAGAAATGAAATAAATTTCTTTTTCCAGAAATTAATTAATAAACTATTATTACTACTCAAAAAATTATTTGATACTCTATCAAGTACGCTACAACAAAGTAAAATTTTAGAATATGGAACTAGCTAGGGTTTTACAGATTACAACCTCACAAAATCAGAAATTCCTGTTACTCATTATCATAACTTAACATCAACTATTAAGATTTAATGGTATCTCAAGTTAAGCAAATTGAAATTCAAATTGCAATTTCACATTAATATGATTTTTGTTTGACTTTCAGAAATTTCAGTTTTAATTTGTTGTGTGTAATATTAAACATCTATACTTCATTTTTATATATGCATGAGTTATAATAAAGTTGGATAGAATTGCAAATTAAAAATGAAAAGAGTTGTCCACTTTCCTATTTGCAATTGTTGTTTAGAAAACCCTTTGCAGTGTTATTTCTAACCATCCATCTTTAGATTTTTTTAATTTGCCAGTTTGTGTGTGTGTGTGTGTGTGTGTGTGTGTGTGTGTGTGTGTGTGTGTGTGTGTGTGTGTGTGTGTGTGTGTGTGTGTTATTTCAATTGTGAATCCTACAATGAGTTTCTAACAAAGCTTCAAACCAAAGGAAAATATTACCTTGGAAGAAAAGCTTGCTGTAGTGAGAAGCTACAAGAATGGAGAAAAAACGAAAGACATGAAATTAGTTACTGGAATAAATGAATCAACAATTTTTACAATTAGAGACAATGCTGATAAAATTAAAGACTCAAAGTGCATGCATGTGAAAACATGAATTTGCATCATTGAACCAACAATTATGGAAAAATGGAAAGGATTTTAGGTTCATGGATTGAACATGAAAATCAAGAAAGTGTTCTCATTTTCTACATAGGTGATGCAAGAAAAAGCAACAAGAAGCTAAGTCATTTAATTCTAGTGCCAGACATTTCCAGAAATTCAAAGGCTGTCATGGCTTCCACAATTTAAAACTAATGGAAGAAGTTGCTGTTTGTTGAAAGGAAGCTACCAAAAATTTTACAAGCATATGGAAGGGAATAATTCATGATAAAATTATGAACACAGACAAGTGTTCATAATGTGATCATCTTTTGTTCTTATTTTACCAATCTACTTATTCCCAAACTGAAAGTGTATTGTGAGAGGGAAATGGTTCCTTTTAAAATTTTAACATTAATTGACAATGCACTGGAACATCCACAGACTGTCAGATATTAAGGAGGAACTTAAAGTGCTATTCTTGCCTCCCAGCACCATATCATTAATTTGTCCTTTGGATCAGGGAGTAATAAAAGCATTCAAAACTTATTACCTTTGAAGAATATAAGAAAATTGGATGCAAAAGAAAGGGAAAATATCAAAGAATTTTTAAGAAAATTTAATATTAAAATGGCTATCCACATTACTTAAAAATTCTGAAGTAACATAGAGTTGCTTAAGCGGCATGTGAAAGAAACTTTGGCCTGATGCAGTGAGAGGTTCAACACAATTACCAATAAACAATTTAAGAAATATAACAGACTAAACTATTGGTTGGCAAAATCAGTAGACTATGATGAAGTGGATGAAGAAAATGTTGAAGAACTTCTCAACTCCTATCATCAAGAATATCAATGAAAATTTAATTGAGTAATTAAGTGCCCAATAAAAACAAAAAGAAAATTCAGGAAGAAATACAAGCAAAAAAAACTTTAACAGTAAATGGAATGACGAAAGTTTTTAAATATCTGGAATGTTATTTGTCATATTTTATTGGGAAGGATCTAAATGAAGAAAGAAATGTGGTTTCAAGATCGATGAAGGATGCAAATGCATGTTATGAAGAAGTTTATTGGGAGAAACAGTGCCGCACATATCAAACATTAGATACCTTTGTTAAGCAGGTTCTGAAGTCATCATGTCATTCATTCATTCATTCATTCATTCATTTAGTTAAGATGAAGAATCAACATTTGATGTGAGCTTTAAATTTTTGCTATATGTATGAAATATTTTGATATATGTATGAAATTTCGTATTGTGATAAATTACAAAGTATGTTTACTTTTTTAAAATAAATCTTTCTTTTATAAAAAATAAAAAATTAATATTGGAAAAATAAATTCTCTCGAGTTACACGACTTTGCTACGAAATGCATCACTTGCATAATTTGAGGTATTACTGTACTACAACAGTTTGTATCAAATTATAAAATGAGTAATATTATTCATAATACTATTTATATGAAGGAGGGGGCTATTTCACATAGAAAATAGTGTCCTCCCTTCATTTTTATATTTAAGTTATTAATATTCCAAGTAATATCTTAAATATATTTTTATATTTAAGTTATTAATATTCCAAGTAATATACAAAGGGATTTAAATTTTTTCATGAAAAAAAAGTGTTTTCCTTACCACAAATCCATAAAATCTTAAAATATCCATTTTGCACATGGGACATGATCTCTGATCAATAAGCCAAGGATCAACACATGGCTTATGAAATATGTGCCTGCAAATAAAACAACAGTTATAAAAGTAAAGCATTCTATATATTCTATACTTCTACATCAAATGAAACATTAAGTGAAACAAAGATGTTTCACTTAACGCTATTACATTAAGGCCTCGTTAATATAATGAAACCTATTAATTTGGAGTCACATTCTTACAAAAAGACTATTTAATCTGATTAATTACGATTCATATATTACAGAATTCAAATAAAACTTCTGTGACATTATTATGACTTGACAAAAGTAGTCTTTGCACCCCTCCCCATATGTTTCTTACTCAGACTATCTCCTGTCACAGGTCCAAGATAAGCAAGCAGCAAATTTATTCAGTGCTTCTCAACAAGGTGGTCTGAAAGTTGTGAATAACATGGTCTTTTATTATTATCATCATCATTTGAAGCTTTCTTAAGTAATGATTACAAACATTAGAAATCTTTTTCATATCTGCTGTATTTTGAACGTTTCCAAACAAAAAAGGAGTAAAATTAAAGATTACCATAGACCATATAAAGTAAGTTGTTAATAAGTATTTTCAAATTTTCTTTCATATTTCAATTGCTAAAATATATATAATTCTAGTGTATTTGTAAAAATTGTATTTCTCCTCCCAATTAGATAGCTTAAGACATTAACATTAATAGTGGCACATGATGCAAGAAAGCAAGATTAAACAGCATCAATCAAAAAAAAAAAAAAAAAACCTTCCCATTCACCTATCCAATCACTCCAAAAGTTTGTCCAGTTCTGCCTTGAATTTATTTAAGCTATCAATTTCTACAATAACAGATGGAAGTTTGTTCCAGCAATCAACCACTCACTGACTAAAGGCAAATTTCTGCACATCTATTCTGTGTCTTTCCTCGATTTGAATTTATGCCTCCTAAAGTGCATAATCTGAGCAAGAGGAAGAATCCCATCAGCATTGGGCTTACTCAAACCATTCAAAGCCTTATATACCTCAATCAGATAACCTTGCAGGTGCTTAGTCTCTAGATGCAATTCGCAGAACTTGAGCCTTTCTTGGTAAGAGTCCTTTGTTCCCCTCACCAATCTTGTTCCCTTCTCTGTACTTGTTCCAACAGCTCTACATCCTTCCTAAAATGAGGCTTCCAGACCTGTATGCAATACTCAAGGTGTGGCCTGACCATTGCCTTTTACAAAGAACTAATCACCTCCTTATCCCTGCTAGCAAAGTTCCTGTATATCATTGACAAGATCCCCCCATGAGCTGCTCTGGCATCCTGTCCACATTGCTCTAAAAACTTCATATCAGACTGCACAATTATCCTCAAGTCTTTTTCATTCTCCACTACCCTGAGTGTAGTACCACACAGTTTGTACGTTACTCTGGTGATACTGCTGTACTTTGAAGTGCTGTACTTTAAACTTTAATTGTCACCGCTCAGCCCATTTGCCCAATATTTCCAGATCCTGTTGGATGTTCTTGGGGTGGATGGGACTATCCCATTCCCCACCAGGAACATCTTCATCCCTGCCAACCTTCATATCATCTGCAAACTTGAACAGCAAGCCTGTTATACCTTCATCAATATCACTGATAAATACGGAAAACAACAATGGTCTCAACACCGAACTCTGGGAGATGTCACAAATAAAATTACTCTACAATGAGCAGTGTCCATTGATTACCATTCTCTATCTGTTCCCACTCAACCAACATTTTATCCATAGCAGCAACTTTCCCTTAAAGCCATACTGCTCCAATTTGTACAGCAGCCTTTTGTGTGCAACAGCATCAAAATCTATCCTAAAATCCAAGATATGATATCAAAATTTTTTCTGCTTCCAGTTTTGTGACCACATCACAGTATCCAATCAAATCATGAATTTCTTAAGGGGAAGTTAGACAGGATTTCACCCTTAACAAACCCATGCTGTGTCTGAACTATAACTGCAGCCTTGCCAAAATGATCTTGCAGTGCTTCTTTAACCAGTGACTCCATTACTTTCCCTGGAACAGGAGTTAAACTAACAGGTCTGTAATTACTCGTGTCACCCTTTGATCCCCCTTTGTGAATTGGGGATACATTTGCACTTCTCCAGCCCATGGAGACCTCCCCTGAATCTAAGGATGCTCTCATAATTATGGCTAAGGGTTTCCTTACTTCATTTGCTGCTTCTCTTATTATAACTGGATAGATCCTATCCACCTCAAGTACCTTTCTTATGTTTAACTTCAACAATTTTTCCGCCACTTTCCTCTCAGTTATTACAAAATCATTTAGCTCCCTATTAGAGTTAAATAAACTTCCGGCCTCCACTTCTGTACAGAATTCCTCATGTGAAGTCCCTTCAGTATCCCAAAATAAATCAAAAAAGTCACTTACATACCATAATGCAAAAGTAACAAAATAATTATGTGCAGGGTGTTCGTTAGCTTTCACTGAAGGAATAACAAAGGGCAACAATGATTCAAATATATTCTTTTATGAAATCCCCCAATGAAAGGTATCAGAACCCATGATACTTAGTACTGTGTATGGGACTCCATAGCCAAATGGTCAGGAGCAGGAGTGCAATAGCACACGCTCTTTGAGTAGACCAGGATTCAAGCCCCTGACCGCCAAATACAGTCGATCTGCCAACCCGCACTGGACCAGCATGGCAGATTATGGCCCATTTCCCTCAGCATGAATTGCTCAGGAGGCTTCCATCCATCCTGCGGTGGGTTGATAATGTCTGCAGTTTTACCTTTTTTTTTATGGGTTGAAGGATGGAGAAGATGAAAAAAGAGACTTGAATTTCTGTAGATTGTAATTTAGGAAAATGGGCATAAATGAATAAGAAGACAAGTTCGTTTTGTGAGTTTGAAGTTGGCAGTAAAAGGTGCTGACTGGTTGCAGCACGTGTTTGGACTTGCTTGGAAGAGAGAGAGAATTATAGGAACCAATTCAGAACAGTGCCTATGGAAGTACCTATGGAAAAGGCATGCAGCAGAAACAGAACATCTATGAGACAGAGAGTGGAGAGACTATGTAAGAGATGGGTTATTAATTAATCTAACTACACTCTTTTGAATGAAGTCTAGAAGCCTGAGAGAAGTTATGGGGAACACCACTCCAGATGTGGGAACAGTATTCCATGGTAGAGTGGATTTGAGATTTGTAGTGAGAGTAGATATTTAGAAGAAAAGTAATGCCAAGAGTAATGAAAGAGAAAATCCAGTCTTTTTAGATGGAAAGGAAGCAATATTTGTGATTTACTTATGCCAAGAGAGACGGCCTCCGTAGCCGAGTGGTCAGGAGCGGGAGTGCAGTAGCACACACTCTTTGAGTAGACCAGGGTTCAAGCCCCTGACTGCTGAATAAGGTCAATCTGTCAACCAGCACTGGACCAGCGTGGCAGATTATGGTCCATTTCCCTCAGCATGAATTGTTGAGGAGGCTTCCATTCTGAAGTGGGTTGATAATGGCTGCACTTAACCTTTTTTTTTTTTATGCCAAGAGAGATTAGAAGTTAGGGTAATCCTTAATAAAGATATCTGATCTTGTCTAGAAATCGGAGTGTTGTCAAAGATAAGCATAGGAGCAGGAGGATCCCCTTTTTGTGACATATAAATAATCAGATCAAGAGTATTACTCCCTCTGGTTACCTCTTGAACATGTTGCTGTAGAAAACAGTCATCCAATAAATCCACAATAGCCTTGCCAGTGTGCGAGTGACCAAACACAAGTTCCAGTCAATATCTGAAAAGTTAAAATCCCCCATTATAAGACATTCTGATTTACTGGCCCACTATTTCTCTGCACAATTGCTCATTATAGTCAGATTCATTAGGCCTATAACATACACCTACTCTCATTTTTCCTTTCCCAGTGCTTATTAAACACCACACAGACTCAATGATGCATTGTCCACCAACATCAATTGGATACACTTCCTTAGATTTGATGTGTTTCTTAACTAACAGCATAACCCCTCCTCCCTGTCCTGTCTATCCTTCCTGTATGCATTGTACTCCCCAAATTCCAATTCTGCACTGCTTATATCTGTGTGACACCAAGTCTCTGATATCCCAACAATATCTTTAACAATTGCTGATGACTTGATGGCCTAAGTCAAATTCAGCAGAGATCCTGGATTGACTGTAATATCACTGGCAGATGACTAGTGGATCATTTTATCAAGGATGTTCTGAAGATGAATATGGTCAAATAAACTTGCAATAGAAGAAAAGAGTTTGGCAGCATTCTGTTTCAGTTACGGCAATTAATAGGCAAGCTAAAGAGCAGAGAGTGAAGGGAGGAACCCAGGGAAGAGAAGGGGTTAATTGCTAGAGGGTTGTTGTTTTTGCTCTGGAAGTTTAATGGCACATCAGCTGCTAAGGCTATAATGTGCCTATTTTGCTAGAGGGAAAAAATAATTTAGAACATATATTCCCTGTAATGACAATATAATTCCAATTTAAAAGGTGGAATATTGACCCACTTAAGAAGTGGATCCCATATACTATATATGAAGTTCATTTAATGGATACTATGAGAAACTTTATTAAAGGCACTTACACTGTATGTGTAAGCAGCATTAACTTGGTTCCATTTTTCAAGTAACTAATTCCAAAACTGAATTAAGTTAGTACACACTGATTTGATTTAGAGGAATCTGTAATGACTTTAATCAGAAGGGAAGTTTTCAAGATTTCTGTGGATTACTATCTTTAACAATATTGTTCTGAACAGAAACTGGTCTTATAGTTTATCCTTTTTTTTTTTTTTTTTTGAAGATTGTTAATCAGACTAAAGAGTGAGTTGAATAAATTCCAGGTTATAATGAGATCTAGTCAGGACCGGCAGATCAGTCATTCCTTAATTTCATAAGTTCAAAGTCAACCTGTTCAGTACAGGTAATTGCTAGCAACTCTGTGTTAAGCAAAAATTCACGTTCACCTGAAGGTGCTGTTTTTTTTTTTGGGGGGGGGGGGGGGAAGACATTTCCTGTGCAAAATTTAAAGTAACAATATGTTACCATTGTATTTTATTGACTTAAAAAAACAAAAAAAAAACAAAAAAAACACCATGACAAAACACTGTATATACATTATATATATGTAAATTAGAAATGTCTAGCACAAGAAAAAACCTAAAATGCCAAAACACAATTAAGTTATAACATACTGATTTGCGACTGAGGAGTCCATAATGTCTTTAGCCATTAGGGCTTAGGGTAGTTTCCAAGATGTCTGTGAAAAATTATTGAAAGGTGAACTCACTGGACTGCTTGATTTCTGTTTTACTTATTACAAAATATTTGCCTATAGCAACTGCAGTTCATGGCACTTGCTTGTGAAAAATCAAAATCATCCTCCAACGAATTCATGCACTGTCTGCATAGTCATGAGAGCAGACTCAGACTCTTGTGTTTTCTCAAGAGCAACAGGAAAATCTAAATGCCAAAGTTCATCATTGATAAGGGGCTCACTGAGAGATTAGCAACTCATCTACATCATTTGCATTGACTTCCTTTATCCATGCTACAGTTTGCCATGTGCTGATGTCTTTAACTGCAGTGGGTACTTTACAACTTCTGGATACATTCATGTCAGACAGACACCCTTCACACCAGATAATCCAGACCCATTTATGCTGTAGATTGCCTTCATTATATAGAAATTTTTCCTCCAGTCACACATGCTTGTCAATTTGATGATGAAATGAAACACTTTAATGAAGAAACTAAGAATATGCAATTTTGAGATGGCATGAGAGACAACCTCCTTTTACACAAACATGACAGATACAAACAATTTCGACATAGTTTATTTGAATTTTAGCAAGGCCTTTGGCTCAGTCCCTCATGAGATGTTCCTGTATAAGCTGGAACATGCTGAGATTACTGGAAAGATTCTAAGATGGATTGCGGGGAGGCTGCAAGGCAGAAGGCAGAGGGTTGTAATCAATGGATATTCTTCGGAATGGTGCATTGTTAGAAGTTTCCCCCCCCCAAGGATCAGTTCTTCGACCACTAGTGTGATTTTCATAAACAACATCGATGAAGGGAATGATGTCAAAATTTGAAGAAGACTTCAATATTTGCAGGATCATTAATGATCAGTGCTAAGCAACACTTCTTCAGGATGAACAAGCTTCAGGAATGGTCAAAAAAGTGGCATTAGCATTAGTAGAGGCATTTGATGCCGCATCAGCAGCCAAAAAAAAAAAAAAAAAAACCCCACTTCCACTTCACCCCTCTGTTCGTTCAAAATACCTGTCCAGCTGAGCCTTAAACTTATTTAGGCTATCAACCTCCACTACAAGGGATGGAAGTCTCTTCCACCAACCAACCACCCGCTGGCTAAAGGCAAATTTCCGCACGTCTACCCTACATCTGTCTTTCCTCAATTTGAATTTATGCCCTCCCAGGTGATTATTCTGAGCTAGAGGAAGAATCCCATCAGCATTGAGCATGCTCAAACCATTCAAGGCTTTATACACCTCTATCAGATCACCTCGCTGGTGCCTAGTCTCCAGACACTGTAATTTGCAAAACTTAAGCCTTTCTTCGTAAGAGCACCCCTTTGTTCCATTCACTAATCTTGTTGCCCTTCTCTGTACTCGTTCCAGCAGCTCTACATCCTTCTTGAAATGAGGCCTCCAGACCTGTATACAGTACTCTAGGTGTGGCCTGACCATTGCTTTATACAAGGGAATAATCATCTCCTTATCCCTGCTGGAAAAATTCCTGTATATCATTGACAATACTCCATGAGCTACTCTTGCAGCCCGTCTGCACTACTCAGAGAACTTCATATCTGCCTGCACAACCACCCCCAAGTCCCTTTCATTCTCTACCACTGTCAGTGTAGTAACCACAGAGTTGATACGTTGCTCAGGGGTTGCTGTTTCCCATGTGTAGTACTTTACATTTGTCAATGTTAAACTTCATTTGCCACCTCTCAGCCCATCTCCTCAACCTTTCCAGATCCTGTTGCAGCAGCATAGTGTCAGTAGTGTCCTTGACAACCCTGCCAACCTTTGTATCATCTGCAAACTTGGACATTAAACTTAATATACGATCATCATATCATTTATAAATACAGAAAACAATAATGGACCCAACACTGAACCCTGAGGGACTCCACTAATAACATTAGTCCACGATGAGCAGTGTCCATTGATTACCACTCTCTGTATTCTCCCCCTCAACCACCCCTTTATCCATAGCAGCAATTTGCCTCCAATGTCACACTGCTCCAATTTGTGTAGCAGTCTTCCATGTGCAACAGTATCAAAAGCCTTTCTAAGATCCAAGTATATAATATCAAAGCTATTCCCTGCATCCAGTTCTTTTGTGATTGCATCATAGTATCCAATCAAATTGGTCAGGCAAGCCTTCCCCTTAACAAAACCATGCTGTGTCCAAGCTATAACTGAAGTCTTTTCTAGATGATCCTGCAGTGCTTCTTTAACCAGTGCCTCCATTAATTTTCCTGGAACAGAAGTTAAGCTCACAGGTCTATAATTACTTGTGTCAGCCTTTGATCCTCCTTTGTGAATTGGGGTCACATTTGCACATTTCCAGTCTATGGGTACCTCCCCTGAGTCCAAGGAGGCTCTCATAATTATGGCTAAGGGTTTGCTTACTTCCTTTGCTGCCTCCTTTAATATAACTGGATAGATCCCATCCACCCCGGGTGCCTTTCTTGTGTTTATCTTCCACAGTTTCTCCTCCACTTTACTCCCAGTTATTTCAAGATTCTGTAGCTTACTGCTAGAGTTGAATACACCTCTGGCATTCCCCTCGCTGAATAACTCCTCATGTGTGAATGTCAATGCAAAATATTCATTTAGTTTGTTAGCTACCTGAGCAGGATCATCAACAGTTGACCCATCAATATCAGGTGGACCAATCTGATTCATCCCCTTCCTTCTAGAGTTTACATAAGTAAAGAACTCTTTGCTGTTTTTCTTTGCATCCCTTGCCAAGGATTTCTCGTAATCTGCCTTCGCCTGCCTAACCTCCTTTGTAACTTGGTTGCATATCAACTTGTATCTATCATAGGCTTCTGTGTCATGTGTTAATTTGTAAGTATCCCATGCATTTTTCTTCTCTGCCATATGCCTCATTAGTTCATCTGACATCCATTTTGGTCTGAATCTTGAACAATATTTCTTAGTTGGTATGTAAAGCCTAGTAGCTTCCAAAATAAGTTCTTTGAATGCTTCCCATTTTGAATTTGCTGTTGGTAACATCATCAGTTGGTCCCACTGTATAGAATTTAAATACTGTCTCAGTCCATCGTAGTCGCCTTTACGGAAGCAATAACCCTTCCCTTTACCCCTAATGGTAGTTACCTCTTTGAGTAAATCCCACTTCAGCACACTGTGATCACTGCCACCTAGTGGTTCATTTATCTGCAGATTCTTAATGCATGAAGGATCACTGCTGATAATCAAATCAAGAGTATTACTCCCTCTAGTTGCCTCCCGAACATGCTGATGTAGAAAACAATCATCCAATAAATCCACAAAAGCCCTGCTAGTGTGTGAGTGACCAGCCCCCAAATTCCAGTCAATATCTGGGAAATTAAAATCTCCCATTATAAGACTCTCTGATTTACTGGCCCACTCTATTTCCCTGTACAGTTTCTTATTATACTCATCAGAGTCATTAGGCCTATGGCAGTATGTTTTAATGCAGCAAAATGCAAGGTTTTGCATTTGGGGAATAGCAACTTCAAAAGAGGAAGAAAGGAATCTGAGAGTTGTGATACAGACAGATATGAAGTTTTCTGAGCAGTATAAACAAGCAGCCAGGAAAGCCCATGAGTTTTCCAATCAATGTTTAACTGAACATTATCCTGTAAAGATAGGGAGGTTGTAATTCCACTGTATAAGGCAATTCTAAGGCTGTATTACTGTGTCCATGTATGGAGACTGCATCTGAAAAAAGACATTGAGCTTCTTGAAAGAGTCCAGAGATGGGCAATTTGCATGGCGAGATTGGCAAAAGAGTGAATGTACATGGAAAGACTCCGATTATGTGGTCTACAGAGCTTGGCAACCAGGCACCTTAGGGGGGACTTGACTGAGGTTTAAAAGGCTCTGAGAGGGGTTAATGAATGAATGAATGAATGAATGAAGGGGGAATTTTCACTGTTATAAAGAATTCCAGATATAGGGACTGTAATTTCAAATTACAGGGGATGAGGTTTAGACTAGACTGTATGAAATTTTCTTTTAGCCATTGAGTCAATTACTGGAACAAGTTGCTTCCGCATTTAGTTGGGGCTGATAGTTTGCAGAAATTCGAAGGTAACCAACTCATTACTAACTCGAGGAAGGAAGTTTAGGAGAAACCAAAATACTTTTTGATTTCTCTTAAACAGTAAACACAAAAAGGATATCACAGACAGTATTTCCAGAAAACTATTTCCAGTTCTCCATAAAATGAATGTGCAAATGACATGCTTTTCAGAGGAAAATGAAAAGCAGATAGCATTTTCATTTGCTTTTCAGGTAATCAAGCTCTTTATTGAAGAATGAGAAGTGAAAAATTTCAGCTGACCAATTCTTACTCGTTGTCAAATGTACTGGTTTTGAATTTCCTTCTCTAGCTATCAACAAACAGATGTCTTTGCATGACACAGACATACACTGGTGTATATACACTGAGTGATCACTGAATTATGACCACCCCTATGAAAACTGAATGCGACCCATTGACCAAGTGAGGTACGAGAGTGTGCAGTAAGTCAACCTACATAGCATAGATAAGGTATCGGTGGTTCAGTAAGTAGTAAAATTCCAAGCGTGATGGGTAAAAGGAAGGGTTTATCAGACTTTGATAAAAGACAGATTGTGGGAGCTCGATGAGCTAGTATCTTGATTTCCCAAACGGCTGAACTGGTGGTGTGTTCGAGAGCTGCCATTGTTAAAGTGTACCAGGACTGGCATCAAAACAGTCAAACAATGACCCGACGGAAAAACTGCAAAGGTCAATGAAAGGTTGATGTTAGAAGTGAGTGCCAGGTCTCACGACTCGTACAGGTGAACAGGCACAGCACTGCACTGTTGAAGGGTTGACTACCCAATACAACATGAGCCAACCCGGAACAATATCTGGCATGACCATCGTTGCATGCTCCCATGTATGGGCTATACCAGCAGATGACCCCTACGGCATCCTCTCCTAAACAAGGTTCATCGGCATAAAAGACTCACCTAGTGCAAAGAGGATGCAAGTTGGACGTTAGAAGACTGGAAGAAGGTGTGCTGGTTGGATGAGTCATGTTATTTACTTCACACCGTGGATGGTCGTATACAGATTTGGCATCAACAACATGATCTCCGCTATCGTTAACTGCTTACTGACTGTGTACACCCCCTGCTATGTTACACTTTTTTCCAAATGGCGATGTTGTCTTCCAAGATGACAATGCACCGAGCCATCGGGCACTTGTTGCGCAGGAATGGTTTGAGGAACACAGTTCTGACTTCCAGCATATTGATTGGCCTCCGAACTCCCCCGATATCAATCCCATAGAGCACTTGTGGGACACTATGGAAAGCCATATCAGGCACCAATCACTTCCATACCTGCATTCCTAGACACATTACCACACAGCTTGGTTGGCCATACCTCCTGAATGCTTCCGACATCTTGTTAAATCAATGCCACGTCGGATAGCTGCTGTACTGAGGGCAAAAGGAGGACCTACAAAGTATTAGGTAGGTGGTCATAATTCAGTGATGACTCAGTGGATATCATACAAGTACAGTAGAGTCTCGATTAACCAGGCTCATTTAACCGAGGTTCCACATTATCTGAGGTGAATTGTGGAAAAGTTGTATATACTTTGCTATCAAAGACAAGAGTACGTAGTTCAGTACAGAGCAGGAACTCACACCAGTTGACTGTTGAGCCGTGCTGATCTTTTAGGTTTGTTGATTTCGTGAATTTTTACTCTCTAATTTTAAAGATTTAATAAAAAAGATTTAAATATTTAATTAAATATTTAATAAAAAGATTTAAATATTTAATTAAAGATTTAAAAATTTTACTCTCTAATTTTCAAATTTTTTTGTCATGTTTCATTTATGTTATTAGGTTTGGTGTAAGCAGTATTAGTGGAAAATGGAAACATGTTGTGCCTTTAGATATGAAGTTGAATGCAATCAAATGCTTGGATCAAGGAGAAACAATAAAAAAGTGGCTTTAGAAATTGAAAAATGGTGTTAACAAAGAGCGTCTGTATGTCATAGTGAAAATTTGAATAGAAAAACAATAAAAAAAGAGAATTTGAACATACTGCTGAAGCTCTTTTTTTGTGGTTCACATGAGAGACAAAGGAAGCCTGATTTCTGGAATGATTTTAAAGGCTAAGGCCTTAGAATTTCATAAGCATTTCAGTGAAGGGGAAGAACAATTTACCACAAGTATTGAATCGTTGGAAAAAAAGGTTTGGAGTTAGAAATCTGAATGACATCGCTGGAGAAAAATTATTGGCTAGTACAGAAGAAATCGCAAATTTACTGCTAAATTAGCAAAAATTATTCAAGAAGAAAATTTGAATTTGGATCAAATCTACAATTGTGATGAAACAAGCCTGAATCATAAAATGCTCCCATCCAAAACACTTTCAGCTATAAAAGTAAAATCAGTTCCTGGTTATAAGCAAAGCAAGGAGAGAATGACAGTACTGGAATGTTCAAATTCATCAGGGGAGCATAAGCATAAACTAACTCTCATTAGAAAGTCAAAGGACCCCCAAGCTTTAAAAAATATATATAAAATGTTTGCCTGTTAACTACACAAATCAAAAAAAAATGCACAGATGGATTTTTAAAACATGGATGTTTAAAACATGGTTTCATAAAGAATTTGTCCCTAGCACAAAAAGAAACTTCCCCACAAACACTTAATTTTAGACAATGCTCCATCCTGATGAAAGTGAACTAGTTTTTGGTAACATCATAGCTCTATTTTTGCCAACTAATGTGACTCCCTTCTTCAATCCCTAGACCAAGGTGTTTTGGAGACTTTGAAATGCAACTATAGGCAACATCTCTTAAAACATCTGCTTCACAATCTTAACAATCTTGAAACAGGGAGGCCCAGTGTTGTTGAGAATCTTAAAAAAATTAACATCAAGGACATTATTTACTGATTGGCAGAAGAATGGAATGATGTTAAAACATCTACTCTTATAAAATTGTGGAAAAATATTTTATGCTCCCAAAATGAAGCCAACGAGAACAAGATGGCAAATGAAGATGAAAGCGGTGAGGAAACCCTTTTAGAACTAGCCAATGACCTTCCTGTTTTGGACACTCTTATTACAAAGAATATTAAAGAGTGGATGAATTCTGATGAACAGCTGGAAATGACTGATAACATGATTGTAAAGCTTGTTAACGAACAAAAATATGAAAGTGAAGATGACAATGAAGAGTGCACAGAAACTAAAAAAAAAAAATTACACACATGAAGGTCTAAATGCTATTGAGTCAGCTTTACATTATATTGTACAGCAGGAGGATACCACACCCGCCAATGTTTCATTACTTAGGCAGTTACAAAATATAACAGCTAAAAAGTGAGGAGCTTCCATGAAACAGAAACCCATGAAGGAATTTTTTTATATGATATTAAGGTGTAGTGCTAATGACTAAGTGTATATTTTTCTTGTCTATGACTTGTAATTTTTATACATGTACTATTTTTTTTTTTTTTATAATAAAACAGTTGTAAATAAAATTAAGTGTTTTATTGTATATTTTAAGTCATTTTGTTCAATAAGTAGGTCTAACCTGAAAATAGAGTGTACAGACAGTTCCCGTGCTTTGAGGTTTTTTTTTTTCAAGTAGCAACAAAATCGAAAATATGAACATTAATAGCAAAAAATGAATGCTAAACATTCATAAATACTGCATTTCAAACCACGCTTGTAGCTATACAATATAAATGTATCCTGCTTTACGATATTAATTAATCCGCTCCAGAGACACCATTATATTGTGAAAATTTCGTAATGTCAACCCAATAACACATTGTTTTTTGTTAATTCGTTCCACGACCTCGGAAGTTAATTTTTGCTATATAACTCTTTAAGCCGACCGGGCTAGCTGAGTGGGTAAAGTACCTGCCCGGCAACCCAAAGGTCGCGGGTTCGATTCCCGCCTCGGGCTTGGATCAAAGTACTGCAAAAACCTTGGGAGGTGCAATATGGCCACAGAAGCCGATGCGCCAACAACTACCAAATCAAAAAAAAAAATAATAAAAAATAACTCTTTAAAAGGTCATTTTTATAGTGTAAATTGTATTAGTTATCAATTCAAATCATTAAAATGCACTACACTTTCATCGCTATCATATGTTCCATTATAAAAAAAAATTTTGAATAGCTTTGTGATATTTTTCTAAAGCACATTTCTGGATGTCATGACCATAAAACAATAAAAACAATTTGCACTTTCCGGTTTATTAGGCTTTTCTATTACTGCAAGCAATTATAAACAGGTAGCAAACTCCATGTTATTGCATTTTCAAAAATACCGATAGCTGGTTTGTGTGGTATTTTAAGTTATTATGGTGAAATGTGTTTCCCCTTTACTGAAATCTCCAATCGTATAAAAAAACAAGTTTTCAGAATCTTTTTTCCTTTTTTTTTTTAAGCTTCGAAAACTTGTTACTCCACCTAAATAGTGTTAGTTTCAATTTGTGTGCTGTTAAAAAATGCTTATGCATGCTATTGAAATTTATAAAGAAAAGAGAAGATTATCTTGGAAACAAATGCATCTTGAAGCATTTGAAGCATGGAAACAAATGCATCTTGAAGCATTTCTGAAGAAGACGATTCCTTGTGCAACAAACCAATGAGTGAGTGCAGAGCCAATAATGAGTGATCAATGAGTGTGCATTTAGTCAATGATGATGATGAAGAATAAACATTCTTTAACATTTGTACGTCATAAAAAAATTGCTTGATTTTAGGCTACATTTTCATTTCTTTGGATAAACCAATCATTGTTTAAACAAACTAATTAGCAAACTAGTTTCATTGTTGACAATATAACCCCTATTTTTAACATTATGTCTATGGGAAATAAATTCCCGCTTTACTAGTTTTCGCTTTACGAGCGTGTACTAGGAACAAATTAACTCGTAAAGTCAGGAACTACCTGTACATCATCATGTTAATGTATTCAAATCCAGCTTATTTAATAGTAATTTACCAAACCTTCCGTGTTATCCAAGTTTTTGATTTCCAGGGTTCCCTCAGTCCACATCTCATATAATCGAGTCTCTGCTCTAAGACTAATTTGTACACTACCAAGAAAAATGCATGGCACCAAAAAATGTGGCCATATACTGTCTAGATTAAAACAGTGAAGTCGTAATTAACATGTCATTTTTGTCATTATTAGTTAAAGAACTTCATTTTGCTAGTAACAGTCAAAATTAAATATTTAGTAAATTCTCTTTAGACAGAATTTGTGACAGAATTTTTTAGAACAATGAAGTAGTCACAATAACTTTTACAGAACAGATATTGCTGATTACTTACTTGCATGGCAGATGTCTAACCACCTCTCCTACTTTAAATGGCTCAATGCATACAGCACAGCACTCCAAATCTCCCTCAGTTTCCTGGATGAAAGACCAAGTATTAGCTAAATGTAAAGATTGCATTTGCAAAAATTAACACTATATCTAATGGAAACATCATGTGTATTATTAGAATACTGATGAGTACTGATTGGAATTAATATAAAATAATCAGACTCAGGTGTATTAACTATTTCACAAAAAGTTCAATGACACTTTTCTTCAATTACCTGAGTCAATACTTCAACAAGAAATGCAATGAAACTGTACAAAATTCAATAATTTATTTGCACATCAACATCAAGAACAATCAATTTTTTTTTTTTTTTTCTGTAAAATCTTGATGGCAGGTTTTCTACATTTCAGAATTACTGTTTTTTAATACACTTCTTTCCATTCATCTCTATTATTATAATCAGCATTACTCCAATTCTTTAGCATTACCATTAGTAGAGGCATATGATGCAAGAAAGCAAGCTTATGAAGCATCAGCCAAAAAAAAAAAAAAAAAAAACACTTCCATTTCACCCCTCCATTCATTCGAAATACCTGTCCAGCTGAGCCTTAAATTTATTTGGGCTATCAACTTCCCCAACAAGGGGGGGGAAGGGATGGAAGTCTGTTTCACTAACCAACTACCCGCCGGCTAAAGGCAAATTTCCGCACATCTATCTTTCCTCAATCTGAATTTATGCCCTTTCAGGTGATTATTCTGAGCAAAAATTCTATCGGCATTGAGCATGCTCAAACCATTCAAGGCTTTATACACCTCTATCAGATCACCTCGCCGGTGCCTAGTTTCCACACACTGTAATTTGCAAAACTTAAGCATTTCTTCGTAAGAGCAACCCTTTGTTCCATTCACTAATCTTTTGCCCTTCTCTGTACTTGTTCCATCAGCTCTACATCCTTCTTGAAATGAGGCCTCCAGACCTGTATACAGTACTCAAGGTGTGGCCTGACCATTGCCTTATACAAGAGAATAATCACCTCCTTATCCCTGCTAGAAAAATTCCTGTATATCATTGACAAGACACCGTGAGCTACTCTTGCAGCCCGTCTGCACTGCTCAGAGAACTTCATATCTGCCTGCACAATTACCCCCAGGTCCTTTTCATTCTCTACCACTGTCAGTGTAGCCACAGAGTTGATACATTGCTCTGGGGTTGCTGTTTCCCATATGTAGTACTTTACATTTGTCAATGTTAAACTTCATTTGCCACCTCTCAGCCCATCTACTCAACCTTTCCACATTTCCAGATCCTGTTGCAGCAGCATAGCATCAGTAGTGTCCTTAACAACACTGCAAACCTTTGTATTGTCTGCAAACTTGGACATTAAGCTTGATATACCATCATCAATATCATTTATAAATACAGAAAATAATAATGGACCCAACACTGAACCCTGAGGGACTCCACTAATAACATTAGTCCACGATGAGCAGTGTCCATTTATTACCACTCTGTCTTCTCCCCCTCAACCATCCCTTTATCCATAACAGCAATTTTCCTCCAATGCCACACTGCTCCAATTTGTGCAGCAGTCTTCCATGTGCAACAGTATCAAAAGCCTTTCTAAGATCTGAATATATAACATCAAAGTTATTCCCTGCATCCAGCTCTTTTGTGACTGCATCATAGTATCCAATCAAATTGGTCAGGCAAGACTTTCCCTTAACAAAACCATGCTGTGTCTGAGCTATAACTGAAGTCTTGTCTAGATGATCCTGCAGTGCTTCTTTAATCAGTGCCTCCATTAATTTTCCTGGAACAGAAGTTAAACTCACAGGTCCATAATTACTTGTGTCAGCCTTTGATCCTCCTTTGTGAATTGGGGTCACATTTGCACATCTCCAGTCTATGGGTACCTCCCCTGAGTCCAAGGAAGCTCTCATAATTATGTATCTTTACTTCACTATATCCTTGCTCCCTACATCAGGATTTTTTTCTGCCTAGCATATTTATACCATCCTAACCATTTAACCTATATCAGTTCCAAAATGTTGGTCTGCTTCCAAAATAATAAATATTTTGCTTTAAAACAGAAAAAGAAATTTCAAACAATTTCTCTTCCCTGCAAATATGCTTTTCAACTGAGGTAATATTAAGCACAAGCTGTAAGCAATTAACTCTGATAATATAAAAAATGTTAACATCATACTCATCATTCACCAAATACACTATAGAGAAGTCAGTTAATGGAGAAATTTTTCAAAGGCCTTTCATCTGCTACTGACTTAGCTAATGCCCAGCATAGGTTGTAAGGTTTTCACCAAGAAACTCTAGTTTCTCAAAACCATTTCGAAACCAATTACGAAAAACAAAAATTAACTTCAATAGTATACACAAATGCACAAACACACTGTGATCAATTATGTGTTATTTTATGACCAACTCTAAGGATAATTTTGAAAGGAAGTTCTAAAAGTCTGAGCATGATTTTTCAATTCTTTCCATGTGAGAAATATTTTTATACTGCCATCAACAGCCCAATGAAGTTACAGCCAGATTAAAATTAATGAATTATAAATAAAAATATGTTCTTACCTTGTCGCCACTTCTTATCGTTTTCAGGGGAATTTTTTCTAGTGCTTTCTTTGCTGCACTACATAAACGTCCCTACAAGAATGATACAGAATATAACAGAATAAATATCATTCAAAAGTGTAAACTACAATCATGAAATTTAGGGCTGAAATAATTTAGGGATTATAGTCAGAATTTCAATATCAACACTGGCTAGTATGTACTTAATTACCCATTGCATAATTCGAAGTACTTCTATTTAGTTCTATACAGGTCATTTAATCAAAGCTCAAAATGGGAAATTTTATGAAACAGAACACTTTTCAGAATAACAGAATAGAAGCAGCTAATGTATATACATGACATTACCAATGCATATGATGAACCATAATGGCATTCTGGCACCCATTCAGATCCTTGCATTTAATATATATATATATATAGTTGTTAGCTCGAGAGTTTTTACTTTCTCTGGAATTATAACCTATCCATACTAATACTCAGTTATCAATATTGTAATGGAGCAATATCAAGCCTGAGTTGTGTAACTGTGGGTGTCTATTGTCAGCTGAAAGAACAGAGAGAACATTCCCATTGTAGCTAGACAAAGTTTGTATCCCAGGGAATGTGAAACCTCTCTCTCTCTCTCTCCCTCTCCCTCTCTCTCTAATTAGGTTATACGAATTTTCTCTCCATATCTAATAAGGACTAAGGAAAGTCTCCCTAGTCCCTACAAGATCTAGAAATGAATTAATTAATGTGTAAAGGGAAAGGAATGCAGGAGCCTAGCTCCTCACGATACATAAGGGATTTTATGGCCGGGGTAACAGAATGGAAATCATGGGAGGTTGGCAAGAAGGGAAGCCAGCGTGAGAAAAGAGTAGGTGGGCATTTTATTAATATCCCCGACGCCAAGTAACACACCCAGAGACAAGGGGACCCATGTAGGGGCACGAGTCATCCCTGGACCATCTTGGACAGGAAACTCGTGACTTACAGTGGCCAATGAGAAAGTTTTGCTCTTGAAGACAAAGGAGAGCGCAAAATATAAAAGCGGCCAAAATGAGACCAAAGGGTGTCTCCATCGTCACTGCCAGAGGCCCTGCTAGTTTTGGTCGTTATCGTTCCTATGGATGCTGAAAGATCTTCACCTTAGTTGCAGTAGGTTCACCACTGTACAGTGGATCCCTGCGGTCAACTATGCTGGTCGCCGTCACTGCCTGTAGCTGCCCACACCATCCGGTCTGGCCGAAGAGATAGAATTGTGATGGCCAGAGGAGACCACAGTCCACTCCACTATAGGAGGAAGCCGTGTAACAGACTCCAGGACAAACCAACTTAACCTGGTAAGCAAACTATCCTTACATATAAATGAACATGTGTGAAACAGCCAAATATATTTTAAACTCAATGCTTCCTTTCTTATTCTCTTTACATGTGGCAACTAGAATTAAGTCAATAACGTGTACCATAGTTTACATTCTAGTATTGTTGATAGGATGTTAGAAGTAAGGAATAAGATTTGTTTAGAAAGATGAAATGTACAATGGCATGAAATCACGAGACCATTGAATTTCGTAACTCTAACCATATCATATTGTTAGCATATCGTTGCACTTAGAATTGATGCACACTTTACTCGTTGTTCTATTATTGTGCAAAAGCAGATTGTGTACATGACCTTGTTGTTTATAATAAATGTTGTTAAGTGTTATTTGCATGTTGCATTCACTCTGTAAACATCTTAAACCACACTAGGGTAAACAAACTAAGAAAATGAATTTTGTGGGATGGAAAGATGCTAAGCGATCTTTCCATTATAAATACAACACAATCTGTTGTCGCAGAAATCTGGGGCCCCTAAAACCCCTGATTTCCGAGGGCTCAGGTTATTGTGCTAACTGATTGCCTAAAGTAAAGCAGGATAGACGTCACAGGTGTACCCCGAAGAAAGGAGGAGGTTAACAAAATGGTTAACATAGTTCATTTGCATTATTACAAGTATTTAAACAATTTTTCTCAAACATCAATGTTTACAATAACCCTACTCGACAACTTTACTCACAAGGCTTGGATTTACTCTGAATGCAGATTTTTTGGAACACTGACTACTCTGATCATGTATGCTTATTCATATGGCTTATCAAACATCACAGAATGATTTGCAAGTTTTATGGGCTGAAAAATCGAGAATTTAGCCAATGACCCCCCTCTCTTCCTGATATCAGTTAACTGCAGTCCTGAATGAGAAGCCTTTAAGAATTACTCTAGTCTTAATACACTTAAATTTATTTTCAAGTGTGCCACTGCCTAATATACATATCCACTTAATAATAACAATCTTAAAATATAAACTACAAAAAATTAAAAGAGAAATTAATCACATTTCTTTTTTTTTTTTCATCCCATGTTTTGTGAAAATTAAACTGTTGTCACAAAATTTATATTTCAAAAATTTGTAAACAGAAAAAATAATGAGAGGATGTGTAATCTCAAAAGAAGAATCTTCTTTGAGCTTTTAATGCATACACTGAAGATAGCATTATAAGATAAATAAATGTTCTGTTAGAGGGGGATTCATCAGCCATCTCAGTACATCAGCACACTGGCCTATTTGCAAATTTTACAATTCACAAAAAACAATTAAGAAAAAACTAATTAAGATGTACTGAAATTTTTCAATTGTAAAGACTAATTACTTAGAAGAGACTTCATTTCAAAATTTCCAAGAATCTGTTAGGAAAGATTTATGCATTATTCAGAACAAAGTAAGGACTACTGTAATTTCTAACAATTGTAATTGGGCCATAACATGAAAAATGATTAAAACTGCATAATTATAAAATAATGCAGAATGGAACATAAAACTATGAAAAAAAAAAAAAAAAAAGTAAAATACATACTAGAAACTGATTTATTTGAAATGAAACAAAAAAAATTGAAGAATATATAAAAAAAAATATATTAAAAAGATTTCCATAAGACATGGGTCAGCAACCTGTGGCTCTTTGAACATGTAACTGTGGCTCTAACTTTTAGTCCACATGAAGCAGAATTTGAAATGGAGTTAGAGGACTTAAAAATCAAGGACATGTGGAGTGCAAGACTAAAATTCCCTAAAACTGAAATTGGGGATTTGGAAAAGCAGAAGGCTTCCTTGCAATTCTACACAAATGGGAAGATGATAGAAGAGGTTAAAAAGCAAGACAAAATTGGGTTCAATGCATGGAGTAGCTTACCGGACAAGTATATAAATTTGAAAATATTTGAGTTTGCACTTCTCTCAGTTTTTGGCTCAACGTATTTCTGTGAGCAAATATTTTCAAACATGGACTATATTAAAAATAAATCAAGAAACTGTCTGAACAATGCGAGTCTCTCAGCATGATTAAAGATGAAAATTACGGCATGCTAGCCACATGTTGAGAGACAAGCTCAAGGAGTTCAGAAGCAAAAGTCACATTAATTTGTACCTAATTGGATGTTTGTTATATTGTTTGAGCATTAGCATTAGTTGAGGCATATGATGCAAAAAAGCAAGCTTATACAGCATCAGCCAAAAAAAAAAAAAAAAAAACCTTCCGATTTTGTCCATCCAGTCACTCCAAATGTTTGTCTAGTTCAGCCTTAAATTTATTTAAGCTATCAACTTCCACAACAACAGATGGAATTCTGTTTCAGCAAACAACTACCCGCTGGCTAAAGGCAAACTCCCACCCATCTATTCTATAACTGTCGTTCCTCAATTTGAATCTATGCCGCCCTCAGGTTCTTAATCTGAGCAAGCGGAATTATCCCGTCAGCATTGAGCTTGTCAAACCATTCAAGGCTTTATACACCTCTATCAGATCACCTTGCAAGTACTAATGTCCAGTATGCTGCAACTTGCAGAACATAAACCTTTCTTCATCTCACCAGTCTTGTTGCCCTTCTCTGTACTAGCTCTAGAAACTCAACATCCTTCCTAAAATGAGGCTTCCAGACCAGTACGCAGTATTCAAGGTGTGGCCTGACCATTGCCTTATACAAGGGGATAATCACCTCCTTATCCCTGCTAGCAAAATTCTTATATATCATTGACAAAACTCCATGACTAACTCTGGCAGCCCATCTGCTCTGCTCAAAGAACTTCATATTTGACTGCACAATTACCCCCAGGTCTTTGTCATTCTCCATCTCCCTTAGTGTAGTACCAAACAGTTGGTACATTTCACTTGTGTTACTGCTACCCATATGGAGTACTTTGCATTTGTCAATGTTAAACTTCAGTTGCCCCTTCTCAGCACATCTGCCTAACTTTTCTAGATCCTGTTGCAGTAGCTTACTGTCTTTACTGTTATTAACAACCCTGCCAACCTTTGTATCATCTGAAAACTTGGATATTAAGCCCGATATACCTTCATCGATATCATTGATAAACACACAAAACAACGAGCCCAGCACTGAACCTTGGGAACTCCGCTAATAACATTAGTCTACATGGAGCAGTGGCCATTTATTACCACTCTCTGCTGTCTCCCACTCAACCATACCTTTATCCATTGCTAACTTGACCTTAATGCCATACTGCTCCAATTTGTACAGCAGTCTTCCATGTGCAACAGTATCAAAAGTTTTCCTGAAATCCAAGTTGATATCAAAATTATTTTTTACATCCAGTTCCTTTGTGACTACATCACAGTATCCAATCAAATTGGTCAGACAAGACTTCCCTTTGACAGATCCATGCTGTGTCTAAATTATTGTTGCAGTCTTGTCTAAATGACCCTGCAATGCTTCTTTAACCAGTGACTATTATTTTCCCTGCAACAGAAGTCAAACTAACAGGTCTATAATTATTTGTGTCACCCTTTGAACCCCCTTTGTGAATTGGGGATACATTTGCACATCTCCAGTCCATGGGGACCTCCACTGACTCTTATAATTATGGCTAAGGGTTTCCTTACTTCCCTTGCTGCCTCCTTCATTATAACTGGATAGATCCCATCCACCTCATTTGCCTTTTTTATGTTTAACTTCAACAATTTCTGTTCCACTTTGCTCTCTGTTATTACAAAATCACTTAGCTCCCTGTTAGAGTTAGATTAACTTCTGGTATTCCCCTCCTTGAATAACTCTTCATGTGTGAATGTAGATACAAAATATTCATTCAGTTTATCTACTTGAGCAGGATCATCAACAGTTGAACCATCTATGTTAAGTGAACTAATCTGATTCATCCTCTTCCTTCTACAGTTTACATAAGTAAAGAACTCTTTGCTCTTTTTCTTTGCATCCTTTGCAAAGATTTCTCGTAATCTGCCTTTGCCTGCCTAACCTCCTTTGTGAATTGATTACAGACTAGCTTATATCTGCCATAGGCTTTTGTGTTGCCTGATAATTTATATACGTCCCATGCATTTTTCTTCTCTGCCACAAGCCTCATTAATTCATTCGACATCCATTTAGGCCTGAACCCTGAACGGTATTTTAGCATTAGCAGAGGCATACAATGCAAGAAAGCTAGCTTATGCAGCATCAACCCAAAAAAAACAAAAAAAAAAAAACTTCCCATTTCACCCCTCCAGCACAGCCTTAAATTTATTTAGGCTATCAACTTCAACAAGAAAAGATGGAAGCCTGTTCCACCAATTAACTACCCGCTGGCTAAAGGCAAATTTCCACACATCTATTCTACAACTGTCTTTCCTCAATTTGAATCTATGCTCCCTCAGGTTCATAATCTGAGCAAGAATCCCATCAACATTCAGCTTGCTCAACCCATTCAAGGCCTTATACACCTCAATGAGATAGCCTTGCAAGTGCCTACTCTAGGTGTGCTGCAATTTGCAGAACTTAAGTCTTTCTTGTTAAAACTCCCCCTTTGTTCCCCTCACCAATCTTGTTGCCCTTCTTTGTATTCATTCTAGCAACTCTACATCCTTCCTAAAATGAGACCTCCGGACCTGTACACAGTACTCTAAGTGTGGCTTGACCATTGCCTTGTACAATGGGGTAATCACCTCCCTCTCCCTGCTAGAAAAATTCCTATATATATATATATATATATAATTTTATAGAATAGAATGGCAAAGCTATTGGTATATGCGTCCCCCTAGGTCGTCTCTTCAAAATTCCATTTGGTTTATTTTTCTATTGTTATATTTATTTTAATTTAGATTCCTTTCTTTCCTTCCCCCCTTTCGGTCAACACGTATATCCTCCCAGGGTACACCGTATTTTCATTAGTCTAATTTTAAGCATAAATATCTACTTACTATATTTTATACTAATAAAAATTCTTTATATATATATATATATATATATATATATATCATCAACAAGACTCCATGACCTGCCCTGGAAGCCTGTCTGCACTGCTCAACAAACTTCATATTTGACTGCACAATTAACCCCAGGTCTTTTTCACTTTCCACTTCCCTGAGTGTAGTACCACACAGTTGGTACATTTCTCTTGAGTTATTGCTACCCATATGCAGTACTTTGATTTTGTCAATGTTAAACTTCAGTTGCCACTTCTCAGCCCATTTGCCCATCTTGTCTAGATCCACTTGGAGTAGCATACTGTCTTTACTGTCGTTAACATCCCTGCCAACTTTTGTATCATCCACAAACTTGGACATTAATCCTGATATACCTTCATTAATATCATTGATGAATGATATTAATGAAGGTATATCAACAAAACAACAATGGGCCCAGCACCAAACCCTGGGGAACTCCACTAATAACATTTTTCCATGAAGAGCAGTGTCCATTATCTACCACTCTCTGTCATCTCCCACTCAACCATCCCTTTATCCAATGTAACAACTTACTCTTAATGCCATACCTCTCCAATTTGTGTTAATAAATTATTAATAAATAATATTTCAAAATATATTTTTTTTTAAAAAAACACCTACCCACTATTCCATTTCTTAAAAAACTACCCCCTCAGCTTGAGCTGAGGTGCATGCTCTTCGGATTATCTTTTTTTTTAAATTAGCTCAAAAATGGCTCTTCATTCAAAAAAGGTTGCCAACCCCATGTCATAAGACAACTAAAATAAATGGTTTTTAAAATGAAAAAATACCAAGGAAAACAAATCCTTTGTGGTACCAATGACCTTGGAGGAAAACAACTCGGCATGTATTTTTTTTAATTACTGAATAACAATGCCATTACATTCCCATTTAGAACAATGGGAATATATTTTCAACTATGTAAAATGACAATGAATAATTTTTCTAGAAAACTTTCAATTATTTTTCTTTTTACAGAAGTGCTTAAATAAAACATGAAAAAATTAAGCATTTTGAAATTTTATCAAAACTTAAGAGTATATATTACCAATCTACAAAAAAAATTAAGAAAACAGAAAGGTATGTAATAAGAAAAACTTATTTGCAAATTAAAAAATTAATTACACATTAATTATTATTAAATATATACTTATACATAAGTATACTTAAAATATTATGTAAATGGTATAGTGCAATCTATCGGACTACACCATACTAAAAATTAATTATACAAAAAATGAAGAAAGTATCCTTACAACTAGTTGTTCAAGGCTAATGTTGAACAGATAGATGAAAGGTACTGAAACATTCATGACAATGAAGAAAGCAAAAACCAGCACAAGTGGGAAATTTAATACTAGTTAAGGGTTAAATAAACTGATGCAGACATAAATTTGTAAACACAAACATTCTTAACCTGGCAGTGATGTTACATAGACTGACAGGCCCTGCAGAAAAATATTCATTGCATGTATTAATATTCAATGAATACTGGAATTAGTGGTAGTTGCTCTTTATACCTTCTTAAATAGTGTCTTTAATCTTGTGTGCACTGCTTCTTTTGTTCATTTATATTGTTGCTCACTTTGTGTTGAGATGTTAGACAATATTGTTCACATTACTCTACTGTCTGGCTAAGTAAAAATGGTCAGTTAGTGAAACAATTCTTTTCATCACAATAGTAAGTTTTCCATTATGGGAAAAAAAAATTCTTTAAGGTCACCCACCATCTTGTCCATTCTTCCAGATTACTTCACGCACGATGATACTGTTGTTTTCAACCTGTTTTCACGGTTTTTGATGGAAACTTAAACAAGAGAGTTCTTAACTAAGTTAGAGCTAAACTGTAAAATTGGATGTCCTAGGTTGGGGACAAATATAACTCTGCTTTAACATGTTCACTTATTAAGGTTGAAGTAGTAGTAGTAGTTGCAGTGGCATTTGATGCAAGAAATCAAGTGTATGAGCTTATGCAGCATCAGCCAAAAAAAAAAAAAAATCACACCATTCCCTCCAAATGCCTGTCCAGTTCCTCCTTAAATTTATTCAACCTATCAACTTCCACAACGACAGATGGAAGTTTGTTCCAGCAATTAACCACACGCTGGCTAAAGGCAAATTTCCACACATCTAATCTACATCTGTCTTTTCTTAATTTGAATTTATGCCCACTTAGGTTCGTAATCTGAACAAGTGGAAGGATCCCATCAGAATTCAGCGTGCTCAACCCATTCAAGGCCTTATATACCTCTATCAGATCACCACGCAGGTGCCTAGTCTCCAGCCACTGCAATTTGCAGAACTTAAGCCTCTCTTGGTAAGAAGATCCCTTCATTCCCCTCACCAATCTTGTTGCCCTTCTCTGTACACGCTCAAGTAAATCTACATCCTTCCTAAAATGAGGCCTCCAGACCTGTACACAGTACTCAAGGAGTGGCCTGACCATTGCCTTATACAGAGGGACAATCACCTCCTTCTCCCTGCTAGCAAAATTCCTATATATCATTGACAAAACCCCATGACCTGCCCTGGCAGCCTGTCTGCATTGCTCAGAAAACTTCATATCTGACTGCACAATTACTCCCAGGTCTTTTTCATTTTCTACCGCCTTAAGTGTAGTAACCACATAGTTGGTACGTTTCTCTGGGGTTACTTCTACCCATATGCAGTACTTTGCATTTGTCAAGGTTAAACTTCAGTTGCCACTTCTTAGCCCATCTGCCCAAATTATCTAGATCCTGTTGCAGTAGCACACTGCCATTACTGTCATTAACAACCCTGCAAACCTTTGTATCATCTGCAAACTTCAACATTAAGCCTGATATACCTTCATCAATATCATTGATAAATATACAAAACAACAGTGGACCTAACACCGAACCCTGTGGGACTCCACTAATAACATTAGTCCAAGAAGAGCAGCATCCATTGATTACCACCCTCTGTCTTCTCCCACTTAACCATCCTTTTATCCATTGTAGCAACTTACCCTTAATACCATTCTACTCCAATTTGTACAATAGTCTTCCATGCGCAACAGTGTCAAAAGCTTTCCTGAAATCCAAATATATGATATCAAAATTATTTTTTCCATCCAGTTCCTTTGTAACCACATCATAATATACTATCAAATTTGTCAGACAAGACTTTCCCTTAACAAACCCATGCTGTGTCTGAATTATTGCTGCAGTCTTGTCTAGATGATCCTGCAATGCATCTTTAACCAGTGACTCCATTATTTTACCCGGAACAGAAGTTAAACTAACTGGTCTGTAATTGCTCGTGTCACCCTTCGATTCCCCTTTGTGAATTGGGGGTACATTTGCACATCTCCAGTCCGTGGGAACCTCCCCTGAGTCCAAGTACGCTCTCATAATTATGGCTAAGGGTTTGCTTAGTTGCTTTGCTGCCTCCTTTAATATAACTGGATAGATCCCATCCACCCCAGGTGCTTTTCTTATGTTTAACTTCAACAATTTCTCCTCCACTTTGCTTACAGTTATTACAAAATCATTAAGTATCCTGCTACAATTTGATTACCTTCTGCCATTTTCAAATTTTAATAATTCCTCATGTGTGAATGTAGATGCAAAATACTCATTCAGTTTGTTTGCTATCTGAGCAGGATCATCAACAGTCGAACCATCGATGTCAAGTGGACCAATCAGATTCATCCCCTTCCTTTTAGAGTTTATATAAGTAAAGAAATCCTTGCTGTTTTTCTTAGCATCTTTTGCCAAGGATTTCTCGTAATCTGCCTTCGCTTGCCTAACCTCCTTTGTCACCTGATTACAGACTAGCTTATATCTGCCATAGGCTTCTGAGTCACTTGATAATTTATATGCATCCCATGCATTTTTCTTCTCTATTACGAGAAGAACAATATTTCTTAATAGATATGAAACTTTTAGTAGCTTCCACGATTAATTCCTTGAATGCTTCCCACTTAGAATTTACTGTTGGTAACATCGTCAGTTTATCCCACTGTACAGAATTTAAAAACTGTCGGAGACCACTGTACTCACCTTTACGGAAGCAAAAATCCTTTCCTTTACCCCTGATGGGGTGATGATGACTGTGTGATGAGATATTTATTTTAAAACAAATTGTGGAAGTTTGTAACATTACTTATCATTCTGGTTTGAATGATAAGTAATGAACAATTTTTTGTAAATAGGTTTACTAAAAGTTAAAATTATTATCACTGGGTTGCCCAAGAAGGACACTTGGCTGGGGTTCTGTCAGGTAATTTTTCTTGCATTTCTCCTGGGTGGAACTGAACAAGTTCATCCTTGGCTGCCAGAACTGCAGTCTTAGCTAAAAAACACTGAATTGTTTGGGTTGCAAAATATTGCAATTATATCCTGAAATCATTGTAAATAAATGTTAAAATTGAAAATTTAGTTTTTAAATTTTTATGTTCACTAGTACTTTCCCTTTAATTCCTATTATATACTTTTCTCTTTGATTTCAGGGGAAGTCTCTCCTTCCTCCCTTCTTTTCTATTACTTTTCCTCCCTTACCTATTCCCCACTTCTCCAACTAGACACCTTTTCCATTCTTTGCTCTTTTGTTCTTAATTCTTTTTCATGGGGATACCTCCTCTCTCATCCCCATTCTTTTTTACTCTAGAGGCGCCTCCGTAGCCAGGTGGGAAGGAGCAGCATTGCATAGCACAGGCTTCTTGATTAGACCGGGGTTCGAGTCCGTCACCACCAAATACGGAGGATGTGGAAAGGTCAGGGAATGACCACCACATATCCCGGAGCAATATGGCCTTAGTTGCTAATGCTCCTAAAAACCAAATAACTAACTAACTAACTAATTTTTTACTCTAAGTCCTATTCTTCTGTTTCTGGGGTAGCCTTCTTTCATCCCTTTGCTTTCTGTCTACTTTCCTTCCTTTCTACTCTCATACTTCTCCCTCTAAATTCCTTTTCCTTTCCTTCAATACCTTGGGGCTCCCAGGCTTGCCTGATAGCCCAGTAAAAGTCTCAGCTTGAAAGTGGTCCCTGGCACACCTCCATGTGGCCAAGGTTGGGAGTCAGGGGACCAGGTGCCCTCTGCCTCCTGGCTAAAAAGTTGCCAGATGCCAGCACTCAACACTCAACATAATACATATACTCGTTGGCCTTTGCCTTTTTAGATGCTACAGTGGCATATAGGGGAAACCCTGGTGAACATAATTAAAACAAACCTTGACCGTCTTGCCCAAATGGATGTTATCAGTAAAAATAGGAGAAAACTCGGTAGAGGTTGTGACCACAAACAGTAAATCAACTAATTCTCATGTATTCCAGGAAGGTATCACCATTGCATCCTACATTCACAAAAAAAAAAAAAACCCACAACATTATTCTAACATTTACAGAAGGGGGAAAACTAATATCGTCACATTTCATATTACTAAAATGGAATTTGACACGGGTAGACAAGTCAACATCGATCAGCGTATAAGTATTCTGGCTGATATCATTTGTAGCACATTAGGATTTTTTATTCCTTAATACACATGCATGTGGTAATATGCAAAATCTATTCAAAATAAAACTAAAATTTACTGCTCTGAAATATGGGTGCAAAAAACAACATATTTCCATCAATTTTTTAAATCTGAATCACATAGTATTTTCATGTACTAAGTGTTACAAGAACCTTGGGAAAAAAAAAGTTCATGTTACTGTTTTGTGTGTATAATATTTTTTACATGTACAGGAAGAATTAACATCAATTTATTTTTATTTTCCCATTAAGATGTGTTATAATTTCAAAGTGTTTTTTTGTAAATATTGGCTTAGTTCATTTTGTTGGAGTAGTGCTAAAGTTTTGTGCAATGGATATAGAGATAAATAGATTCATGTTACTATTTTATTGTACCAATAGTTTTATAAAATTTTAAGCATAATTAAGAAACTTCATTTATTTATTCATTAAAATATGTTGTAATATTTCCAGGTCCACCATCACAGGAGAGCTCAAAGAATCAGTTGGCCTGATGGCTGATTGGTATGGTTGTTCAAGATCACATGTGGACAATTTGGTAATGTGGTGGTGAGCCCAGAATTTATAGTTCGAACACCGCAAAAACATGACATTTACAAATTTTTTAATTATTATTACAAAAAGTAAATGAAGTTAATAAGCAATGCAATCTGCTGGTCAAGCATATTTCAAGCACAATTCAAAAAAATGGGTTTTTTTAAGCACATAGCATAATGCATCTATTGTCTTTGCCATGTCTATCTATCTGCATGTAACGACTCTCAGTAGATGGATTTCTGCTGGGAGTTGAGTGTGATAATTGTCAGAATTCTATTGTTCTGATTTTAATGAAATATTGCATGGCTATCTTCTAAAAAAGGAGGCCTAAATGTAAAATTTCATGTAAATTCATTCACTAGGAGTTGTTACATTCAAATAAATGGACAAGGAAATAATAATTGTCATATTTCTATTGGTTTGATTTGAATGAAATTTGGGATGGTTTTTATAAATCTTTCTAAAGGGCCTAAATGTAAAATTTGTTAATTTTATTTCATTTTCATGAAATTTTATATTTGGGCCTTTTAGAAAGATTTATCAGTCCATCCCCAAGTTCATTCAAATTGGACTAAATAAAAATCTGACAATTACTATTTCTTTGTCCATCTGTTTACATGTAATAACTCCCAGTGATTGGATTTTTATAAAATTTTACAATTTGCTCTTTAGAACAACTTTTTGACTCTCCCCAAATTTTGCTAAAATCAAGCGTATAGAAATACAGCAATTATTATTTATTATTTTTTTTTTCATACACATCACATAGGCTATAGATATACTGTACATTGTAGCCAAAGCAGCAGATATTATGTTTGTTGCCATGTTGGAGAAATGAATGGGCAAGTGGATGCTTAGAAGCAACATTTTCTCATTTGCACATAAAAGTCATTACTTTCTGCTATTTTTTTTTTTTTTGTTATAGATCATGGATTATTACTATTTGTTAATACACTAGAAACATAATGCACTGCATACATTAACTAACTTGTTTTTAAATACTAAAGTCTGAGACCTGTCAGATAATACCACTTGTATAACAAAAACGGGAGATTAGCATTAGTTGAGACATATGATGCAAGAGGCGCCTCCGTAGTCAGGTGGGAAGGAGCAGTAGTGCGTATCACATGCTTCTTGATTAGACCGGGATTCGAACCCGTCACCACCAAATACGGAAGATGCGGAAAGGTCAGGGAATGACCACCGCATATCCCGGAGCAATATGGCCTTAGTTGCTAATGCTCCTAAAAACCAACAACAACAACATGATGCAAGAAAGCAAGCTTTGGCATCAGCCAAAAAAAAAAAAAAAAAAAAAACTTCCCATTTCACCCATCTGGTGATTCCAAATATTTGTCTAGTTCAGCCTTAAATTTATTTAAGCTATCAACTTCCACAACAACAGATGGAAGTCTGTTCCAGCAATCACTACCCACTGGCTAAAGGCAAACTTCCACACAGCTATTCTACAACTTTCTTTCCTCAATTTGAATCTATGCCTCCTCATGTTCTTAATCTGAGCAAACAGAAGTATCCCATCAGCATTGAGCCTGCTCAAATCATTTAAGGCCTTATACACCTCAATCCTAGTCTCCAGATGCTGCAACTTGCAGAACTTAAGCCTCTCTTAGTAAGAGCATCCCTTTGTTCCTCTCACCAATCTTGCCCTTCTCTGTACTCATTCTACCAACTTTACATCTTTCCTAAAATGAGGCCTCCAGACCTGTATGCAGTACTCAAGATACTACTGCTGTGATTGCCTTATAGCTCCATTCCTATCCAGATGATACTGAATTACTTAAGACTATTTCTCCTGGCACAAAAGTCAAACTTAGAAGTTTATAAAACCTTTTCAATCAGCATTGTGAATTAGGAGGCTGTTTTTACACCTTCAATCTGTGAGGACTTCTGATTTATTTATTATAAGTCAGAGTACATTAATGCACACTCATTTGAATGAACCATGGTTCAAGCTTGTGTTACTGCTAAATACAGTTAATGATTATATTCATTGTCAAAATATTTAACTGCAAACTTCTCTGATCTAGTTGTCATGCTGAAGCATAAACAAGAAAATTTAAATATTTAAACTAGATGCAGAGGCGAGACTATAAATTTTGTCCCTCCCCTCTGCATTACCAAACAGTCCACATGATCTTTAACAGCCATACCAAACCAGCTGCATGCATCCCTTGCCCCATCTCTTACAATGGCAGAACTAGCATATGGTAGATTTGCCACCATCTAGATACTGAATGAGCTTTAAGATAACAAGAAATTTCGTTGCAAAAATCTCAGCTATTAAATAAGGAAGAATTACCTGAGAAAGTAATTCTTCCAAGTTTATCACACTTATTGAAAGATGAAACAACAGCAATGCTATTACTTCACCCTATATTAAGGCACAAGTGGCTGGTGACTTAATTTTTGAAACTGGAATAGCATTACACTGTAACCAATTTAACGCAAATATATATTTTATCAAAAAAAAAAAAAAAAATAGCAGTTATAAAAAATATATAGTATTAATTTATTATAAACCATGCACTGCTAATTTTTCATAAGTTACTATAAGGTGGCCACAATTATTGTTACAAGTAGACCTGCCTCTCTTGTTTTTTTTTTTCAGTTATCTTCATTCCATTTTTTTTTTTTTTTTTCTTTTTGCACTCATAATACTGTTTTAGTATATTCTACTCTCTGTTTTTATAGAGATAGGATACACTTGAATAGAAGGAAGCAGTGAAAATACAAATTCTGCTCCACCTCTTCACAATATTCAAGAACAGGCCCTCCTCCCACATGCTCTTTAACAACCATGCCAAATCAACTGTCAGGGTTCCCTCTAACAGTTGACTTGACTATTAGCCCTGCACAGTAGCAGACTTGGTGTGTTAGTTTCATCACTGATAAAAGGAATGCAAGAATATTTGCTGATGATATCAAAGCAGTGTTAGTTGAATTGGTAAACCAATAGTCTTGGGGGGGATAGCTGATTCTGCATTGCTTCTATTATTACATGCAGTAACCTGAGAAGCAAGAAGAAGAGAGGGATTATAAGGACTACTGGGAGACCACAAGGGCCTAGCAATTACAGAGGCTATGTCAGTTACTAAAAAGACAAACAGGCATACATTATTTGTTATAGACTAACACTAGGAGTACAGTAAATAAATTTGTTAAGTGAATTATTGGTTATCATTAAATGCTGACATTATAGGTATAACAGAAATACTGATATTGGGGATGCAGAATTTCATTAAAAATAACTATTATAGATAGAAATATGATATTAGATATTCTAAAGTTTATATTATTCTTTACTAACATAAAAAAAAATCAATGAAAAATATCTTTGTTTCTGTACCATCTACTTTTAAAATTGAAGTGTAAAAAAAGAAAACACTGAAAGCTTACCTTCGTTACCAAATTGTAATTCCAAAAAAAAAAAAAAACACACCTAATGATATAAATGTGATATTTTGGCTTTAGAGTCCATATAGTATAGGCAATCAATGATAAAAAAACAGAAAAATATTGAGAAATAGATGTAGTATGTTTAAATATTGATGATTAAAATTATTCCTATGCACCTATTCACATTATAAAATCTTTTGGTGGATTAATTTAAACCCTAAATATGAATTAATTACATTACTTGATAGATATTTTTATGGTAATTCCAAACACAAAAGGTATCAGAACCTATAGTACTCTAGTAATCTGTATGTATGGGAAGACAAAAGAAATATGATGATACTGGTTTGAATTTCTAAAGATAATATTCAGGAAATAAATGCAAAGGCATCTATTTCCTGAATTTTTTTCCAAAGAACAGTAAGGATAAATGAAGAAGAGGAAAACTTAGTTTAGTGTGTTTAAAGTTGAACTGTTGCCTAGTTGAGGAACATGTTCAGACTGGGTTTGAAGAAAGAGGTAGAATTACAGATAACTGATGATAATTGTGTAATCCTCAAAATTAAAAATATTTAATCTTAAAAAAATTTATTCATTGAAATTATTTGAAACTTATACACAGTGTACTCACAAAAAAGGTATTCCTTGCTATAATTATGAGAACATCCTTAAATCCAAGGGAGGTCCTACAGATTGGAACTGTGTACATTTATCCCCCATTTGCAGGGGAGGGGGAGTCAAAAGCAACGTAAGTAATCATAGACCTGTAAGCTTGACTTCTGCTCCAGGAAAAATAATGAAGTATGAAGTTAAAAAAATAATGCAGCATCATTAACAGGAATGTAGTTATATAACAAACACAGCGTGGCTTTGTTGAGGGGAGATCAAGTCTAACCAATCTGATTAGCTACTATGATGCAACAACTAAGAGAACTTGATGCCAAAAAACTTTATCATGTACGTAGATTTTAGTAAAGCTTTTGATACCATTCCACATGCAAGACTACTGCACAAACTGGAGCAGTGCAGCATCAGGTGCAAGTTAGTGCGACAGATAAAGGTTGGTTGAGTGGTAAAAGACAGAGGGTGGTTATTAATGGAGATCTCTTCTTGGATAGAATCCCTCAGGGTTCACTGCTCAGCCTTTGGATCTTAGAAAGGCTTTTGATACTGTTGCACATGGAAGACTGCTACACAAATTGGAGCAGTGTGACATTGGAGGCAAATTGCTGCTATGGATAAACGGGTGGTTGAGGGGGAGAAGACAGAGAGTGGTAATCAATGGACACTGCTCATCGTGGACTGATGTTATTAGTGGGGTCCCTCAGGGCTCAGTGTTGGGTCCATTATTGTTTTCTGTATTTATAAATGATATTGATGATGGTATATCGGGCTTAATGTCCAAGTTTGCAGACGATACAAAGGTTGGCAGGGTTGTCAAGGACACTACTGACACTATGCTGCTGCAACAGGATCTGGAAAGGTTGAGCAGATGGGCTGAGAGGTGGCAAATGAAGTTTAACATTGACAAATGTAAAGTACTACACATGGGAAACAGCAACCCCAGAGCAACGTATCAACTCTGTGGTACAACACTGACAGTAATAGAGAATGAAAGGGACTTGGGGGTGGTTGTGCAGGCAGATATGAAGTTCTCTGAGCAGTGCAGACGGGCTGCAAGAGTAGCTCATGGAGTATTGTCAATGATATACAGGAATTTTTCCAGCAGGGATAAGGAGGTGATTATTCCATTGTATAAGGCGATGGTCAGGCCACACCTAGAGTACTGTATACAGGTCTGGAGGCCTCATTTCAAGAAGGATGTAGAGCTGCTGGAACGAGTACAGAGAAGGGCAACAAGATTAGTGAATGGAACAAAGGGGTGCTCTTACGAAGAAAGGCTTAAGTTTTGCAAATTACAGTGTCTGGAGACTAGGCACCAGCGAGGTGATCTGATAGAGGTGTATAAAGCCTTGAATGGTTTGAGCATGCTCAATGCTGATGGGATTCTTCCTCTAGCTCAGAAAAATCACCTGAGAGGGCATAAATTCAAATTGAGGAAAGACAGATGTAGGATAGACGTGCGGAAATTTGCCTTTAGCCAGCGGGTGGTTGGTTGGTGGAACAGACTTCCATCCCTTGTGGTGGAGGTTGATAGCCTAAATAAGTTTAAGGCTCAGCTGGACAGGTATTTTGAACGAACAGAGGGGTGAAGTGGAAGTGGGTTTTATTTTTTTTTTTTTTGGCTGATGCTGCATAAGCTTGCTTTCTTGCATCAAATGCCTCTACTAATGCTAATGCTAATGCTTCTTATTGTTTAAATATTTATTGATATTGATGAAAGCACATCAAGTTTAATGTCTAATTTTGCAGATAATACAAAGGTAGGGGGTGATTAATGATAGAAATTAGGATATGCTACTGTAACAATACCTAAATAAATTAGACCGACAGGGCTGAGAAATGGCAACTAATGTTTAACACTGATAAATGCAAGGTACTGCATATGGGATCCCAGAATAACATTTCATTCTGGGAGTGAAAAATGAAAGGTATTGAAAAATGAAAAAGGACCTAAAGGTAATTGTATAGTCTGACACCAAGTTCTCTGAGCAGTGCAGACAGGTGATTATCCAAGGTGATTATCCATTTGTATATGTTGTTATTTGGTTTTTAGGAGCATTCAGACTATCCCATAGCAGACTATCGTACCACCAGAAAAAGGAATTGATTTGACCCAACAAGTTAGAAACTCATTTGTTGGTACATAATTCGGTTAAAGAGCACTGGGAGAACTACTTCCAAAAATCTCAAGGAAGAGGGGGGGGGGTCTTGAATTAGCATTAGCAGAGGCATATGATGCAAGAAAGCAAGCTTATGCAGCATCAGCCAAAAAAAAAAAAAACCCACTTCCACTTCACCCCTCCGTTCGTTCGAAATACATGTCCAGCTGAGCCTTAAATTTATTTAGGCTATCAACTTCCACAACAAGGGATAGAAGTCTGTTCCACCAACCAACTACCCGCTAGCTAAAGACAAATCTAACCTACATCTGTCTTTCCTCAATTTGAATTTATGCCCTCTCAGGTGATTATTCTGAGCAAGAGGCAGTATCCCATCAGCATTGAGAATGCTCGAACCATTCAAGGCTTTGTACACCTCTATCAGATCACCTCGCTGGTGCCTAGTCTCCAGACACTGTAATTTGTAAAACGTAAGCCTTTCTTCCTAAGAGCAACCCTTTGTTCCGTTCACTAACCTTGTTGCCTCTCTGTACTCATTCCAGCAGCTCTACATCCTTCTTGAAATGAGGCCTCCAGACCTGTATACAGTACTCAAGGTGCGGCCTGACCATTGCCTTATACAAGGGAATGATCACCTCCCTATCCCTGCTAGAAAAATTCTTGTATATCATTGACAATACTCCATGAGCTACTCTTGCAGCCCGTCTGCACTGCTCAGAGAACTTCATATCTGCCTGCACAACCACCCCCAAGTCCCTTTCATTCTCTACCACTGTCAGTGTTGTACCACAGAGTTGATACGTTGCTCTGGGGTTGCTGTTTCCCATGTGTAGTACTTTACATTTGTCAATGTTAAACTTCATTTGCCACTTCTCAGCCCATCTGCTCAACCTTTCCAGATCCTGTTGCAGCAGCATAATGTCAGTACCGTCCTTAACAACCCTGCCAACCTTTGTATCAACATTAAGCTTGATATACCATGATCAATATTATTTATAAATACAGAAAACAACAATGGATCCAACACAGAACCCTGAGGGACTCCACTAATAACATCAGTCCATGATGAGCAGTGTCCATTGATTACCACTCTGTCTTCTGCCACTCAACCATCCCTTTATCCATAGCAACAATTTGCCACCAATGCCACACTGCTCCAATTTGTCCAGCAGTCTTCCATGTGCAACAGTATCAAAAGCCTTTCTAAGATCCAAATATAAAATATCAAAGTTATTCCCTGCATCCAATTCTTTTGTGACAACATCATAGTATCCAATCAAATTGGTCAGGCAAGACCTTCCCTTAACAAAACCATGCTGTGTCTGAGATATAACTGAATTCTCGTCAAGATGATCCTGCAGTGCTTCTTTAACCAGTGCTTCCATTAATTTTCCTGGAACAGAAGTTAAACTCACAGGTCTATAATTACTTGTGCCAGCCTTTGATCCTCTTTTGTGAATTGTGGTTACATTTGCACATCTCCAGTCTGTGGGTACCTCCCCTGAGTCCAAGGAAGCTCTCATAATTATGGCTAACAGATTGCTTACTTATTTTGCTGCCTCCTTTAATATAACTGGATGGATCCCATCCACCCCAGGTGCCTTTCTTGTATTTGTCTTCAACAATTTCTCCTCCACTTTACTCTCAATTATTTCAAGATCATCTAGCTCACTGCCAGTATTTACTTCATCAATGGCATTCCCCTTCCTGAATAACTCCTCATGTGTGAATGTAGATGCAAAATATTGATTTAGTTTGTTAGCTACCTGAGCAGGATCATCAACAGTTGAACCATCGATATCAAGTGGACCAATCTGATTCATCCCCTTCCTTCTAGAGTTTACATAAGTAAAGAACTCCCTGCTCTTTTTCTTTGCATCCCTTGCCAAAGATCTCTCATAATCTGCCTTCGCCTGCCTAACCTCCTTTGTAACTTGGCTACAGATCAACTTATATCTATCATAGGCTTCTGTGTCACATGTGAATTTATATGTATCCCATGCATTTTTCTTCTCTGCCATATGTCTCATTAGTTTATCTGATATCCATTTAGGCGTGAACCTTGAACAATATTTCTTAGTTGGTATGTAAAGCCTAGTAGCTTCCAAGATAGGTTCTTTGAATGCTTCCCATTTTGAGTTTGCTGTTGGTAACATCACTAGTTGGTCCCATTGCATAGAATTTAAATACTGTCTCAGACCATCATAGTCGCCTTTACGAAAGCAATAACCCTTCCCTTTACCCCTGATGGTAGTTACCTCCTTGAGTAAATCCCACTTCAGCACACTGTGATCACTGCCACCTAGTGGTTCCTGTATATGCAGATTCTTAATGTATGAAGAATCACTACTGATAATCAAATCAAGAGTATTGCTCCCTCTAGTTGCCTCCCGAACATGCTGATTTAGAAAACAATCATCCAATAAATCCACAAAAGCCTTGCTAGTGTGTGAGTGACCAAACCACAAATTCCAGTCAATATCTGGGAAATTAAAATCCCCCATTATAAGATTCTCTGATTTACTGGCCCATTCTATTTCCCTGTACAGTTTCTTATTATACTCATCAGAGTCATTAGACCTATAGCACACTCCTACTCTCAATTTTGATCTCTCAATGCGTATGTCACACCAAACTGACTTGACACTGCACTGTCCAGCGATGCCGACTGGTTTCACTTCCTTGGATTTTATGTGTTTCTTAACTAATAGCATAACCCCTCCTCCCTTCCTATCCTGTCTATCCTTTCTGTAGATGTTGTACTCCCCAAATTCCAGTTCTGCATTACTTATATCTGAGTGACACCACGTCTCTGAAATCCCATCAATATCTGCCTTTGATGTTTTGAGCAATACCTCAAATTCATCAAATTTATTTACCAAACTCCTAGCATTGGTGTACATGCAAGTATACATGCACCTGTTCTTTTTCTTAGCTACCCTAACACAACCCATGTGTTTACTTGTACCGCAATGGCTCCCAGCAGTCTCTGAAATATCCTGCATCTTATTTTCCAGGCTGCTGCACATTCCAATAGAAGCAGTGCAAGAATCACTTTCACCTCTGCCAGTGGCCACTGTTAATCTATTATTCCTTGTATCCCCCCAAACTAGCAGTTTTCCGACCCAGCTAACACTGCCTCGATAGCATCAGCAAACATTCTTGCACCCTTTCTATTTAAGTGTATCCCATCCCTGTAAAAGCAGTCTCTCCTGTTAACAAGTACAGACCAGGCTGAAAAAAATTCTACCCCTTGAGCCTTGCACAATCTTTCCAGGGCTGAATTGATCGACAGGGCTCTCATCATATACTACCTCCTATCGTGTCTGGGCAGAATTGCAGACACTTTCAAATTCAACCCTAATTCATGGCTTTTTTTTTTTTCAACAGTGACCTGTACTTGTTAAGTAATTCCACCGGTCTCCTACTCTTAATATCATTAGTACCAGCGTGTACAACTATATCACCTTTTGTGCCCTTAAAAGATGATAAGATGATAAAAGATGAATTTATAGTTTTATCAGCTTCCTAAATCAAATAAAAAAATCCACAACATCTAAGATGAAATGAAGCATCTGAAATCAAAACTTCTACTGCCTCACAGTCAGCAAATAACAAGATTCTGGCTAGACAAGTGGCAGTAATAATGGTGGCATTGGTACTTATGTATTAATTGCAGAAATTATAAATCAAAATTGCATTCAGAAATGTGTGACACCTAATTTCTTTACCATCTGTTTATGCACATACAACTACCAGTGGATGAATTTTCATGAAATTTTATGTGCAAATCTTTTTGAAAAATTTATCAAGTCACTGCATTCATTAACCTTGAGTTAGGCATGCAGAATCGATTTGACCCAAAAATATTTTAGCAATTCATGTTTCATCTACTCCATCCACACAGCTGAAACTCCTAATAACTGTTTTTCAAAATGTTTCCTTTGAATTGCCCAGTGAAAATTCCAGAAATGTCTATTAATTATTGCACAATTAAGAAAAATTCAAGACTACATTAAACCTAATTATATGCATGTGTTGATTGGCATATATCATGTACAGTTATTGATGGAAAGCTTGCTTTACTGTTGCACACTTTTCCACAAATTGGTAACTCTCTGGCTCTGTGACGTTGATGTGTTGGCTGAAATCAAACTGTTGATATACACATTTCATGCAGCAAGGAGCACTCTTTACTGACAGGCTGGCATAAATTACAGCATTTGTTTAATTGAAGGGTTTTAAAATTTGCATACACTCACCAACAGGTCTAAAAGGAGTTTTAATTTCAAAAATTAATTAAAAATATAAGTTTTTAATATAGAACACGTATAACACATTTGTGTTGAAATTTAAATTTTTGTCTGCCTAACAGGATTAAAATTAGACTATATATGGAATTTGTTTTCTTAAAATTTGAGCTCTCTATGCAGGGTGGGTAAGAAATGCTGTCTGAAAGCCCAATTGGCTGAATGCTTGAGAAAAAATAAGGAGAAAGTACTCTAGGCCATTTTTGGATCAAAGGTATCATTTCCAAGATGTGGCTCATTAAAGTTATGTCATCTTCTGTTTTTGGGCAAATGTGCTAGTAGACATGACCATTGCCATGTTGAACTAGCTCAGCTTTCACTGGTAGAGCATATTTAAGGAGTGCAGTGATTCTAAGGTCTCTTAGCTTAAGATACTTGGGAAGAATGAATATGCACAAAAAAATCATCTAATCTTTGAAGGAATACTGTAACATACTTGACATTAGACACATGTAATGGTAATGCCACTGCAGCTCTTTGGGAAGACACCCACCACTATCTAAGTCTATCACCAACTGGATGTGAATGTCATTCAGTAGTTTGACTATGAGTCAATGAGCAGGGTCACGCCAAATGAAATTCACACCAAAAAAGACAGAGGGTACTTACACTTCGGGCATGAGTATGGTTGAGGAGGTGATTGTCACATTAGATGAAAGTCTCTAGTCACTAAGAGCATATATCCATCAGTTAGCTCTATGGATTACATTAAAGAAGATTAAAGGAAGACTGTTTAAGAGTTTGGGAGACAAACTTTTGTTTTTCCTTAGTTTGTTTAAATATCTTTTAAATTTTAATTTCTTTAATTTTATAATTTTAATTTCAGTAATTTTGTGAAGTTATCTGTAATTTTTGTAAATCCAATTCTTACCTTTTTCTAAAGCTAATTCTGCAAATATACATTCTTTTCAGTATCTTGTAACCTTAAATTTTTAAATTCAGTAATAGGTAAAATTTTGGCAATTGCTTAATTACTGCAATATTTTGTTAATTTGAATTCAGTAAAATCATTTCTGTAATATTCTGTTAAATTTAATTCTTACTTTAATAATGGTTGTTACAGAACCCACTTTGAATACTTCATCAAGGACATCATGACAGATGGAAACAGCTGTAAACAATTCACGTACAAGTCTCGAGTTGTTCACGTGTATATCTCGTGGTATGTATTCAAAGGTCAGTCTATGAGAAGAACCTAGCTCAACTAACAATTATTTTCTTTGTTCCTAATATAAGGAGTGTACCAATCTCAAATTAAAACCTGCATTAGATGAATTTGAGTCACTGAAGAAACAGGTGATTGCCCTAAGACAAATAAAACTAAGAACTTGTCAGAGACTTAAGTAACCAGTGCCCTAATTTCCCCCCTCCTTCCAATTGAGGCCTTGGAATAGAATAGAATAGAATAGAAAAGAGTTTATTGGGAGAGTCCACTGCCAGGAAAACAAGTAACAACCTTTGTAATAAGGATAAGCAGACTATAACCATGATGTGTCTACTACGAGCAACAACTGGTGGGGTTATCGAGTGTGTATTAGATTTGAAGGGGACATTACTGTTCATGCAGAAATTAATGATATCAATGTTAGGATCATACTGAAAAACTGCCACAAGTTAGGCCACACAACAGGAGGGACTATAGGCTGAAAACTTTGTGGATTAACTCAAGACAAGGGAATATACGTGGCTTTTGAGAGAAATTTTTATCAGTGCGGCACAGAAGGAATCAATTTTTTTGAGATGGAATACATTTGAATAAAGGTGGTACAAGGGTCATTCCAATATTATTGAGGAGGCATTAAGGGTTTAAGAAAACTGCTAGTTGAGGGGGGACACAGGATAATACAGATGTGTTTATCTGATGCCCTGAACCAAAGTAATACTGGTATGCATTTCAAGAGTTCTGCTAAGATGTGTCAAGCGCAGTGATATTTCAAACAAATGAGGAGATAATGTTATGGAAATAGGCTTAAACAACTTCACAGAGTTTATCAAGACAGTAAACTATAGAAGAATACCCAATCTTAACTTTGCCTACAGTAATGTAAGGGTGTGCTGACAATAAAATGAGTGAAGTTGAAATCCTGGCATAATAGGACTGACATAATAGGGCTAAGAAACATGGTGTGTCACCCAGAAATAAGGAATAACAAGTTTCACTATGGTATGTATAATACATTTAAGGGATAGGCAAGATAGAAAGGGTTGGGGGAAGGGGTCATGCTTCTTATCAGAAGTAGCCTGAGTGTGAAAAAAAAAACCTCCCCTAAATTCTGAACTTGCAATGCCATTATAGTATTCATGTGATGTGAAATAGTTGGTTACAAAGGTAAATGGTGGGAGTATACTTCAGACCAGAAGATTGTTGAAGGGTATGTAAAGAACCTCTACATGCAGATGAAATGGGTGAGAGTGTTAATGTCTTATTATGGGTGATTTCAATTGGCCTGTTTTTTAGAAGAGCAAGTGGAAAGTAAACTCATCATGGAGGACAGAATTTTTAAATAAACTATATGATCATTAGTTGTATCAGAATATTAGAGAAAATACTATGTGTAAGAAATATTCTATACCCAAACCAATTGATGTCATACAGCTCACAATACAGAAAACCATTAAAAGGAAGTGATCATGCAGTTCTTATTTGGAAGATGAAGAAAGATTCCAGTTGTTAAGAGCATGGATTTTAATTTCAGGAAAGAGGATTATGACAGTTTAAGACATTACATATCTTTATCAACTGAATACAGCACAATTATGGATCTACTTCAATAGTCACAGATGCGATGAATGAATATTTACCATTTAAGATGCTGAGATGGATGAATACAGAGTTAGTCAGTTTAACAGAGCAGAAAAAGATGGTGTTGGGTTACAGAGTGATGATAAGTACTGAAGACTGTAAGAAGTAGACCTCTAATAGTACCACAGAAAACTTTAGCTTGGCAAAGGGTTGAGTATGAGAGCAAAGAATGGGGATAAGGAGTTTTTCACATATGTGAACATAAAGAAGAAAATGAATCAGATCTGACCTCTTGTGTTGTAGATAAATTTAACAAGTATATTTCACTAATCTTTATAGATAAAAGACCCTTTACAGCAAGGAGAGGCCAAGCAAGTGAATTTAAGCAAATGAATCATGAAATTAGCAATACTGAAATTACAGTTATTATTAGTGTTATTATCATTAACCATATGGTGCAAGGAAGCCTGAGACTTTTGTTGCACTAGCCAAAAAAAAAAAAAAAAAAAAAATTGAGTTACCCTAAGAGAGAGAGAGAGAGAGAGAGAGAGAGAGAGAAGCAGAAGGGAATCTGCTTAGCTATTGACAGTTACTTATGAGCTGGATATAGGAAATAATTTTTTTTACACATTGTCTATTTGAATTTTAACAAAGCATTTGATTCAGTAATCCCTTGTGAGGATTACTGAATAAGCTGGAACTTGTTGGGATCACAGGTAAGATTCTAAAATGGATTTCAGGGTGGCTGAAGGGCAGGAGTCAGAGGATTGTGATTAATAATTATCTTCAGAGTAATCTAACCTTAGAGGTAGAATTCTCAAATATTAGTTCTGAAACCACTGTTGTTTCTAATTTTCATAAATGGCACAAAGGGATAGAGGGAGTTATGTTAAAATTTGTTATGTTAAAATATGTTAAAAGATCTGAGAAGAGCATCCATTAGGAAAGACTTCAACATATGGCTACAGAGCTTGAAAACCAGTCACCTTAGAGATAAATATGACTGAGGTTATAAGGCTATAGGAGAAGTAAAATGAATGAAGGCAAAGCTGTAAATGTCAAATTATTCCAGAACTAAGGATTACAGATTAAAATTGCAGGGAAGAGATTTGGACTGGGCTGTAGGCAGGATTTAGATTGACTTACTATAAGTTACCTTTATGAATAGTTGAGGCTCACAGCTTAGGTAAATCCAAAGGTATGTTTGTTATTATTCAAAGAATTAATCTTGGAAGCTACTAGGCGTTTCATACCAACAAAGAAATATTGTTCAAGATTTAGGGCTAAACGGATGTCAGATGAACAAATTAGACATGTGACAGAGGAGGAAAATGCATGGGATACATATAAATGAACATGTGACACAGAAGCCTATGATAGATATAAGCTGGTCTGTAACCAAGTTACAAAGGAGGTTAGGCAGGCGAAGGCAGATTATGAGAAATCCTTGGCAAAAGATGCAAAGAAAAACAGGAAAGAGTTCTTTACTTATGTAAAGAACTTTTTCATACTACAGTCAAGGATTTCCTCTTAGACACTATAAGATTACTTGCACAGCAGTTAAAACAAAGCTGAAATTAGGGACCAATTGTAGCTACCATGTAAACAGAGACAAGTGAAATTTAGTGAAAGTGTGTATGACTCATTTCTTTGAAACAACAGATGAATTTGAGATAAAGAAAAATCACTCTCTCCTAATTCTCTTATAGGATGCTTACGGTAGAAAACAGGTTGACCAGAGCCAGTGTTCGTGTTGGGAATATGCCTTAATCTTTGCCAATGGCTGTGTACAGCTGACCAGTGAGACTTCTTGGCATAGTAGTGTACAGCAGTGTTTCTCAATCTTTTTACTCTCGTGGCACATTTTCCAAAGAAGAAAAATTTCGCGGCACACCTACATAGTCATAGAAGAAGAAATTTCTAAATTTCGCGGCACACTTGGAAAATTTTGGAGCACACTAATGTGACGCGGCACACCCTTTGAGAAACACTGGTGTACAGTATATGTTGTATATGTTTTACTTCTTTATAGCCATTGTTGATCCACTGCTGGGCAAAGGCCTCTCCCAAACTTCCATCTTTTTCTATCTCGCGCTGTGGTTTGTCATTTTCTCCTGCAGGGTTTTACAGGCACCATAAAATTGTAAAATGTTTTAGCTCTTAATTCGCGGAATTAAAGCCTTTAGCTATTAAAAGCTAAAGGGATTAATGCTTAATCTTTTTAGCTCTTAATTCATGCTTTCTACAGCATCAGCTTTATTGCCTAATGGCAAGAGGTGCGAACAATGCATACCCAGCTCGCTCAAAATCAATTCGTTATGCGGAAAGCTGTACAATCTGCTTCCTTTGTTGAGCAAAGTTGTACAATCTGCTCTCCAAGTCAGGGCAGATAGAGCTCTTAGCATGTTCAGCTTTTTCAGAGAGGTAGTATGTATTACTTCAATGTAATGACCAAAGGGAAATCAAAAAAGTTCACTACATAGAAGAATTCACTATATGGAAGTTCATTACAGAGAGGTCCAACTGTACATATATAAATGGATGTTTTGGACATTACTCAAGATTTATCAGCACCAAATTTTCAGCACACGTTCATTTGTTCATGGAAAAGTTTTAGGACCAGTTCTGAGTAGACACCCTCCAACACTGAAATATATATATATACAAAGGGTACTAGGAAAGTTTTGCAATACAGCTTTGTTTATTTAATTTTTTCAAAGTAATTTCCTCTACATTCAATACACCTCTCCATCCCCCGAAACCAATCTTTAAACCAGTTCTGCCAAGTTTCACTAGGGAGTAAAGCACACTCGTTGTCCCAAGCCCGTAGAAGGTCCTCATCACTGGAAAACCGCCTCCCTTTTAGCTTCATTTTCACATGCGGGAACAGTGCAAAGTCGCAGGGAGCAAGGTCTGGACTGTAGGGAGGGTGCTCGAGAAGTTTCAGTCCTGTCGTGGTCAAATATTCGGTGCAGGCTTTGGCGCGGTGAGCTGCAGCATTATTGTGATGGAGGTACCAGGTGTCCATTCTTGACTTTGGCCGCAGGTTCTTCATAGATCCAATGACTTTAGGCAGGCATTGTTCAGTATACCACTTAGCTGTGACTGTCTTCTGTGTGTCCAAAACGACACGTTCCACAATTCCACTCGATTTGAAAAATACAGCTATCATTTTCTTCTTTACAGATCGGGGTTTTTTTTCTGACAATTACGGGTGTGTCGTCATCATCAAAGACCCAAACTTTGTTTTGAGCCTTGGTCGGCAGATCGTAATAGTACAGCCAAGTCTCATCACCTGTCACGATGTTGTTCACATACCGAGATTGTCCCTTATCAAACTTTTTTAACATCTCCCGGCACCAAGTCACAAGTCGTGTCATCTGCTCTTCAGTCAGTTGATGCGGCACCCAGAGAGAACAAAGTTTCTTCACGTGCAAATGATCATGCAGAATCGAACGAATTGCTGGTGCATTTAGGCCCAAAGTATCCTCTATCTGTTGGTAGGTCACTCGCCTGTTTTCGTCAAGCATTTTCCTCACAGCAGTAACATTTTCCTCCATAACTGACGTTCGTGGCCTTCCCGGCCTCTCAGAATCCTCCAGAGTGAAATTTCCCCTTTGGAATTCTCTATACCACCTGAATATCGTTGTACGATGTGGACAATCATCATCTAGTGCAAGAGTCATTTCTTCTAAGCACTGGTCTATGGTTAAACCACGCACAAAATTATACCGCAAAACTGTCCTTATCTCATTTCGTGACCACGATGCCATCACAAGCACTTTACACTCTCACTACTAATGAATAACTGAGCCCATCGACTTGGCGCGGCGGCTACTATGCACGTATGAACGTCTGAACATGCAGCAACAAGCAGCTTCCTGTGATTCATTGTTGCGTCATATTGCAAAACTTTCCTAGTACCCTTTGTATATAGAATTGTAATATTACAGCAATTAAAATGTTAAAATAAAATATTACATGTTAAATATAGAACGAATCGATTAATGTCATCGTGAGATAGAACATTACATCGGACATTAGATATGCCATAATTAGATAAGTTATAGTGCAAGAACCCTCCACAGTTTGAAAATCGAGGCAGTTCCCAGCCAACCATACCCCCGGTAAAAATGAAAAAAACATATATAATAGGTTAATTAATATAATAAGCCTTACGTGGGAAAAGGTATTTTGCAAGGGACTTTTTCGAGGGCTAAACCCCTACAAAATATCCAACCCTAGTTAGGCTGAGCTATCAGTTTCTGTTGTCATCTGCTTGTATAACTAAGACCAAAATGAGTCCATAATGACGAGTAATAACATTAAAAGGAGAACTAAGCAAGCCAAATAAGAGGGAGACAGGCTAAGTGTACAGGGGAAATGTGTTAACCTATTGACATGAAATTTGATGCAAAATCTCTAAGAATATTCAAAATAAGTCCAAAATATAAGTTCAAAATATTCAAAAAATAAATGTCATCCAGCCTGTATACTAATAAATTACCGTTTAGACATACCCCCTTAAATATCGGCTTGCCTAGTACTTATTTGGCTTGCTTTGTACTTATTTGGCTTGCTTAGTTCTTTTAATGTTATTATCCGTCATTATGGACTCATTTTGGTCTTAGTTATACAGGCAGATGACAACAGAAACTGATAGCTCAGCCTAACTAGGGTTGGATATTTTGTAGGGGTTTAGCCCTCGAAAAAGTCCCTTGCAAAATACCTTTTCCCATGTAAGGCTTATTATATTAATTAACCTATTATATGTTTTTTTCATTTTTACCGGGGGTACGGTTGGCTGGGGACTGCCTCGATTTTCAAACTATGAAGGGTTCTTGCACTATAACTTATCTAATTATGGTGTATATATATATATATATAATTATGAATAAAAATTAAAATTAAGTAAAGAAAGAAAATGGATTTGAATTTGAATAGAGATAAAATGGAATATCAATAATATGAATTATGGATTTGCACATAACATTAAAATAATTTTCTATATATATATATATATATATATATGCCCGTTTCATATTTCCTCCTGGAGAGGTTCTGGTTCAATTCCTTAGCCCTCCCAACACTGCTATAAATTTGAAACATGAACACTAATCTTTTTCAAAATTTCAGGACTTATTTTGAATATTCTTAGAGATTTTGCATCAAATTTCATGTCAATAGGTTAACACATTTTCCCTGTACACTTAGCCTGTCTCCCTCTTAAAAAAATTGTCAAACAAATCCCACCTCAGTAACCAATCATATGAACATTGTGTGGCTTTGGTAAACAGGTCTGAAGTATGATACAGAAATATTTAACCCATGAGGTACATTATTTGATTGTCAAACATGCCTAAAATGTAACACAATGCATGCATTATCTAATCTATTTTATTTTTTATTATTTTTTCCACTGTGACAGCAGATGAAAAATACATCAGTTTTGTTCAAATATAGCATTAGTAGAGGCATATGATGCAAGAAAGCAAGCTTATTCACCATCAGCCAAAAAAAAAAAAAAAAAAAAAAAAAAAAACACACCACTCCCATTTCACCCCTCCGTTCGCTCGAAATACCTGTCCAGTTGAGCCTTAAATTTGTTTAGGCTATCAACTTCAACAACAAGTGATGGAAGTCTGTTCCACCAACCAACCACCCGCTGGCCAAAGGCAAATTTCCGCACATCTATCTGACATCCGTCCTTCCTCAATTTAAATATGCCTTCTGAGCTGATTATTCTGAGCAAGATGAAGAATCCCATTGGTATTGAGCATGCTCAAACCATTCAAAGCCTTATACACCTCTATCAGATCACCTCGCCGGTGCCTAGTCTCCAGACTCTGTAATTTGCAAAACTTAAGCCTTTCTTCGTAAGAGTAACCCTTTGTTCCATTCACTAATCTTGTTGCCCTTCTCTGTACCCGTTCCAGCAGCTCTACATCCTTCTTGAAATGAGGCCTCCAGACCTGTATACAGTACTCAAGATGTGGCCTAACCATTGCCTTATACAAGGGAATAATCACCTCCTTATCCCTGCTAGAAAAATTCCTGTATATTATTGACAAGACACCATGAGCTACTCTTGCAGCTCGTCTGCACTGCTCAGAGAACTTCGTATCTGCCTGCACAATTACCCCCAGGTCCTTTTCATTCTCCACCACTGTCAGTGAAGTACCGCAGAGTTGATACGTTGCTCTGGGGTTACTGTTTCCCATATGTAGTACTTTACATTTGTCAATGTTAAACTTCATTTGCCACCTCTCAGCCCATCTGTTCAACCTTTCCAGATCCTGTTGCAACAGCATAGCGTCAGCGGTGTCCTTGACAACCCTGCCAACCTTTGTATCGTCTGCAAACTTGGACATTAAGCTTGATATACTATCATCAATATCATTTATAAATACAGAAAACAATAATGGACCCAACACTGAGCCCTGAGGGACTCCACTAATAACATTAGTCCACGATGAGCAGTGTCCATTGATTACCACTCTCTGTATTCTCCCCCTCAACCACCCCTTTATCCATAGCAGCAATTTGCCTCCAATGTCACACTGCTCCAATTTGTGTAGCAGTGTTCCATGTGCAACAGTATCAAAAGCCTTTCTAAGATCCAAGTATATAATATCAAAGCTATTCCCTGCATCCAGTTCTTTTGTGACTGCATCATAGTATCCAATCAAATTGGTCAGGCAAGACTTCCCCTTAACAAAGCCATGCTGTGTCCGAGCTATAACTGAAGTCTTGTCTAGATGATCCTGCAGTGCTTCTTTAACCAGTGGCTCCATTAATTTTCCTGGAACAGAAGTTAAACTCACAGGTCTATAATTACTTGTGTCAGCCTTTAATCCTCCTTTGTGAATTGGGGTCACATTTGCACATCTCCAGTGTATGGGTACCTCCCCCTGAGTCCAAAGAAGTTCTCATAATTATGGCTAAGGGTTTGCTTACTTCCTTTGCTGCCTCCTTTAATATAACTGGATAGATCCCATCCACCCCAGGTGCCTTTTTTATGTTTATCCTCAACAATCTCTCCTCCACTTTCCTCTCAGTTATTACAAAATCATCCAGCTCACTGCCAATGTTTACTTTACCTACATCATTCTCCTTCCTGAATAACTCCTCATGCGTGAATGTAGATGCAAAATACTCGTTTAGATTGTTAGCCACCTGAGCAGGATCCTCAACTGTTGAACCATCAATATCCAGTGGACCAATCTGATTCATCCCTTTCCTTCTTGAGTTTAAATAGGTAAAGAACTCTTTTCTGTTTTTCTTTGCATCCTTTGCCAAGGATTTTTCGTAGTCTCCCTTTGCCTGCCTAATCTCCTTTGTGACTTGGTTACAGACCAACTTATATACATATACATGATATATCATGTATATATATATAAGTATACTTATATACTTATATATATACATGAGATCTCCGGACTAGAACTGAGATCCTGGGCCAGAACTATTATTTCTATATACAAAATAAATCAAATAAGCATGGATATGGCAAGGATAACTGCATGTATACTTTTATGATGAGTTACAGGCTAGTTTATTAATAAACAATAGCAAGGTCATTGGCTACCAACTAAAATAATATTATAAAACTATGGTAAAGCCAAAAAATGGCCAATTCTCTCATTCTCATCAGGTTTCCTGTGTACTGCAAGCAAAATAATAACTGGGCATGGCTACAACATGCCTCTTCCAAGTCAGTCAGGTATCCAATGCATATTTAGATAATACCTTTCAGTAATACAGTGTTTATGAAACTAAAAGTTATTTTAAAGTAAGCTTATTATTTTATCATATATTATACACTCACAGACAGTAGGTCCTTGTTGTGGATATATCTGAATCTCTGGATATAGTAAAATACCAACCAAGCAAGGGATATAATCATTAGTATAATGAAAGATATAGAAACAAAGAGAACTGAAGTGCGATTGATGTTGGCATAGTGGAAGGAATTGTGGGTACCAACAGTGATATGCATCATGACTTGGGTGCCATTGTCAACGAGTGCTGCAATCTCTTCACCTTTTTCTTTAGGAATGAATACAGACACCATCTGGAACACTGTAAAAATATTACACAATTCATTACCATAATATTAAAAAAAATTTGGATAATGTGAATTATATATACAGTTTTATGTTTATTTATACATACATGCATGCATGCAGGTAGGCATGCCCATATTGAGAGAGAAGTTTTAAATGCCTATTCTTTTAACTGTACAAATAAGAAAGTGATTGGAATCTTCCCTTTGCCCCTCATAAAGATAATGAAATCACATCAAAATCTATCTCAACTGAGCCTGGAATCTAAGTACCTTTAAACAGTTATTTGAGTAAATTTAATGACCAGTTTATTTTTAATTTTTTTTTTTTATTTTCTACTTATACATTAATTTTTTATAATTCAGTTAATTTAAGCCTAAATGGGTATCAGATGAATTAATAAGGCGCATGGTAGAGAAGAAAAATGCAAGGGATGCTTATAAATTATCAGGCGACACAGAAGCCTATGGCAGATATAAGCTAATCTGTAATCAAGTCACAAAGGAGGTTAGGCAGACGAAGGCAGATTACGAGAAATCTTTGGCAAAGGATGTAAAAAAAAACAGCGAAGACTTCTTTACTTATATAAACTCTAAAAGGAAGGGGATGAATCAGATTGGTCCACTTGATATCAATGGTTTGACTGTAGATGATCATTCTCAGATCTGCCCAACTAAATGAGTATTTTGCATCTACATTCACACATGAGGAGTTATTCAAGGAGGAGAGGGCCAGATGTTTATCAAACTCTAACAGGGAGCTAAGTGGTTTTGTTATAACCGAGCAAAGTGGAAGAGAAATTGTTGAAGTTAAACATAAGGAAGGCACCTAGGGTGGATAGAATCTATCCAGTTATATTAAAAGAGGCAGCAAAGGAAGTAAGCAAACCCATAGCCATAATTATGAAAGCTTCCTTGGACTCAGGAGAGTTCCCTGTGGACTTGGATGTGTAAATGTGTCCCCAATTCACAAAGGGTGACACAGGTAATTACAGACCTGTTAGCCTAACTTCTGTTCCAGGGAAAATAATGGAGTCGCTGGTTAAGGAAGCCATGCAGAATCATCTAGACAACACTGCGGTTATAGTTCAGACACAGCATGGGTTTGTTAAGGGGAAGTCTTGTCTGACAAATTTGATTGGATACTATGATGTGGTCACAAAGGAATTGGATGCAAAGAATAATTTTGATATCATATACTTGGATTTTAGGAAAGCTTTTGATACTGTGGCACATGGAAGACTACTGTACAAATTTGGGCAGTACGGCATTAAGGGCAAGTTGCCGCAATGGATAAAAGGATGGTTGGGTGGGAGAAGACAGAGTGGTTATCAATGGACACTGCTCTTCATGGACTAACATTATTGGTAGAAATTCCAGAAGAGTTGGTTTCTAATGGGCAAGTGGACTGACTAAATTACAATATTTATACATCTTTATAAAAGTAAAATATTAATTATCCATGCATGGATTATTCTGTTTGCATGCATGATTTCTCAATTTGGTTTTCTATTAATTTTTGTTACTTTATGAATTTATTGAAGACTTATGAATTAACAGTATATACCTATACACTGAGTTGCACTTTTTCATTTTTCTCTGACGCCCCTTCTACTTATTCACTTCCACCAATACTATATTTTTAAACTTTATGGTTCCCATTACTTGTGTCCATGGTTTCCATTTACTTGAAATGGAAATAATATCTTATCTCCATTTCAAATTTCAAGTAATGCAGATAAGATTTATTATCACAGTGCATGATTTCCTGTTTATTTATTTATTTATTTTTAGTTATCATAACTTGATAATTAAAAACTTGTGTGTGTGTGTGTGTGTGTGTGTGTGTGTGTGTGTGTTTAATGGTGTACAAGCTGCTGTGGCTATAGTGCACCTATTCATAGGAATGTTGAAAAATAAACACAGCAGCTTGTGCACCATTAAACACACACACACACGCACACACACACACATGCACGTTTTTAATTATCAAGTTATGATAACTAAAAATAAATAAATATACAGGAAATCATGCATATTAAATAATTAATACGAAGACAGTTCAATTTCATTTCATGTCAGAAACTAATCTAAGTCATTTGTACATTCCTATTTGTTTCAAATAACAGAAAATTCATTAATATTTGGTGTTTTCACCAATGATATGATTTAATGTTATCCGTTCTCGGAGATTAGCCCGAGAATGAAATATCGAAGTTCGATGTTGTCGATAATGTGGACAGGCAATCAAAATATGTTTGACTGTTAGATGTTCAGAGCAGTGTGAAAACTGAGGAGGATCATCGCCTGTGAGTAGATGGAGGTGAGTCAGATGAGTAAGCCCTATTCTAATCTGTACAAGTACCACCTCTTCTCGCCAAACTATCTGAACGCATGAGTGCCAAAATTTTGGGTCCTGTTTCAACTGAAAAAGTTTATTATTTGTTTGTTTATGCCATAGCTCTGTCCACTGTGCATGGTATGCTGTTTGAATTATGATATTATAATCAGAAACTGGAATGAAGACAGAGGTTAAGTCCAAGGTTGACAGAATTTAGCAGAAATATCAGCCAGTTCATTCCCTTTAATGCCTGAATGAGTTCACTCGTTGCTGACGATCTTCAATTTTCAACAGCAAATTCCTGATTTGATTTAAAACAGGGTGATCCTTATGAGAGGGATTCTGCACCGCTCTAATTCAGCTGAGAGAGTTGGTGTAAACTAAATATTTCACAGATGGGTGAAGAATGATAGGTGGACAGGACCGGGGTATGTCTGCCAGGGGCAAAGGTTGATGACATTGTAGAGCGAATATCATCTTTTAAGGGCACAAAAGGTGATATAGTTGTACACGTTGGCACTAATGATATTAAGAGTAGGAGACCGGCAGAATTACTTAACAAGTACAGGTCACCGTTGAACAAAAGCCGAGAATTAGGGTTGAATTTGAAAGTGTCTGCAATTCTGCCCAGACACGATAGGAGGGAGTATATGATGAGAGCCTTGTCGATCAATTCGGCCCTGGAAAGATTGTGCAAGGCTCAAGGGGTAGAATTTTTTTCAGCCTGAACTGTACTTGTTAACAGGAGAGATTGCTTCTACAGGGATGGGATACACTTAAATAGAAAGGGTGCAAGAACATTTGCTGATGCTATCGAGGCAGTGTTAGGTGGGTCGGAAAACTGCTAGCTTGGGGGGGAGACAAAGACCAATAGATTGACAGTAGCCACTGGCAGAGGTGAAAGAGATTCTTGCACTGCTTCTATTAGAATGAGCAGAAGCCTGAAAAACAAGATGCATGATATTTCAGAGACTGCTGGGAGCCACTGCGGTACAAGTAAACACATGGGTTGTGTTAGGGTAGCTAAGAATAGAAACAGGTGCAGGTATACTTGCGTGTACACCAATGCTAGGAGTTTAGTAAATAAATTTGATGAATTTGAGGTATTGCTCAAAACATCAAAGGAAGATATTGTTGGGATATCAGAGACGTGGTGTCACACAGATATAAGGGATGCAGAACTGGAATTTGGGGAGTACAACGTCTACAGAAAGGACAGACAGGATAGGAAGGGGGGAGGGGTTATGCTATTAGTTAAGAAACACATAAAAAACAAGGAAGTGAAGCCAGTCGACATCGCTGGACAGTGCAGTGTTGAGTCAGTTTGGTGTGACATAAGCATTGGGAGATCAAAATTGAGAGTAGGAGTGTGCTATAGGCCTAATGACTCTGATGAGTATAATAAGAAACTGTACAGGGAAAAAGAGTGGGCCAGTAAATCAGAGAGTCTTATAATGGGAGATTTTAATTTCCCAGATATTGACTGGAATTTGGGGCTGGTCACTCACACACTAGCAGGGCTTTTGTGGATTTATTGGATGATTGTTTTCTACATCAGCATGTTCGGGAGGCAACTAGAGGGAGTAATACTCTTGATTTGATTATCAGCAGTGATTCTTCATGCATTAAGAATCTGCAGATAAATGAACCACTAGGTGGCAGTGATCACAGTGTGCTGAAGTGGGATTTACTCAAAGAGGTAACTACCATTAGGGGTAAAGGGAAGGGTTATTGCTTCCGTAAAGGCGACTACGAGGGACTGAGACAGTATTTTAATTCTATACAGTGGGACCAACTGATGATGTTACCAACAGAAAATTCAAAATGGGAAGCATTCAAATAACTTATCTTGGAAGCTACTAGGCTTTACATACCAACTAAGAAATATTGTTCAAGGTTTAGGCCAAAATGGATGTCAGATGAACTAATGAGGCATATGGCAGAGAAGAAAAATGCATGGGATACTTACAAATTAACACATAACACAGAAGCCTATGATAGATACAAGTTGATATGCAACCAAGTTACAAAGGAGGTTAGGCAGGCGAAGGCAGATTACGAGAAATCCTTGGCAAGGGATACAAAGAAAAACAGCAAAGAGTTCTTTACTTATGTAAACTCTAGAAGGAAGGGGATGAATCAGATTGGTCCACTTGATATTGATGGGTCAACTGTTGATGATCCTGCTCAGGTAGCTAACAAACTAAATGAATATTTTGCATCGACATTCACACATGAGGAGTTATTCAGCGAGGGGAATGCCAGAGGTGTATTCAACTCTAGCAGTAAGCCACAGAATCTTGAAATAACTGGGAGTAAAGTGGAGGAGAGATTGTTGAGGATAAACATAAAAAAGGCACCTGGGGTGGATGGGATCTATCCAGTTATATTAAAGGAGGCAGCAAAGGAAGTAAGCAAACCCTTAGCCATAATTATGAGAGCTTCCTTGGACTCAGGGGAGGTACCCATAGACTGGAAATGTGCAAATGTGACCCCAATTCACAAAGGAGGATCAAAGGCTGACACAAGTAATTATAGACCTGTGAGCTTAACTTCTGTTCCAGGAAAATTAATGGAGGCACTGGTTAAAGAAGCACTGCAGGATCATTTAGACAAGACTTCAGTTATAGCTCGGACACAGCATGGCTTTGTTAAGGGGAAGTCTTGCCTGACCAAATTGATTGGATACTATGATGCAGTCACAAAAGAACTGGATGCAGGGAATAGCTTTGATATTATATACTTGGATCTTAGAAAGCCTTTTGATACTGTTGCACAGGGAAGATTGCTACACAAATTGGAGCAGTGTGACATTGGAGGCAAATTGCTGCTATGGATAAAGGGGTGGTTGAGGGGGAGAAGACAGAGAGTGGTAATCAATGGACACTGCTCATCGTGGACTAATGTTATTAGTGGAGTCCCTCAGGGCTCAGTGTTGGGTCCATTATTGTTTTCTGTATTTATAAATGATATTGATGATGGTATATCAAGCTTAATGTCCAAGTTTGCAGACGATACAAAGGTTGGCAGGGTTGTCAAGGACACTACTGACACTATGCTGCTGCAACAGGATCTGGAAAGATTGAGGAGATGGGCTGAGAGGTGGTAAATGAAGTTTAACATTGACAAATGTCAAGTACTACACATGGGAAACAGCAACCCCAGAGCAACGTATCAACTCTGTGGTACTATACTGACAGTGGTAGAGAATGAAAGGGACTTGGGGGTGGTTGTGCAGGCAGATATGAAGTTCTCTGAGCAGTGCAGACAGGCTGCAAGAGTAGCTCATGGAGTATTGTCAATGATATACAGAAATTTTTCCAGCAGGGATAAGGAGGTGATTATTGCCTTATATAAGGCAATGGTCAGGCCACACCTAGAGTACTGTATACAGGTCTGGAGGCCTCATTTCAAGAAGGATGTAGAGCTGCTGGAACGAGTACAGAGAAGGGCAACAAGATTAGTGAATGGAACAAAGGGGTGCTCTTACGAAGAAAGGCTTAAGTTTTGCAAATTTCAGTGTCTGGAGACTAGGCACCAGCGAGGTGATCTGATAGAGGTGTATAAAGCCTTGAATGGTTTGAGCATGCTCAATGCTGATGGGATTCTTCCTCTAGCTCAGAATAATCACCTGAGAGGGCATAAATTCAAATTGAGGAAAGACAGATGTAGGATAGACGTGCGGAAATTTGCCTTCAGCCAGCGGGTGGTTGGTTGGTGGAAGAGACTTCCATCCCTTGTAGTGGAGGTTGATAGCCTAAATAAGTTTAAGGCTCAGCTGGACAGGTATTTTGAACGAACAGAGGGGTGAAGTGGGTTTTTTTTTTTTTTTTTTTTTTGGCTGATGCTGCATAAGCTTGCTTTCTTGCATCAAATGCCTCTACTAATGCTAATGAATCAAATTTTCTAGAGCTAGTTGTATTGCAAATAGTTCTGCTGAAAAGTTTCTGTACTCGGGTGGAAGAGAAGCAGTTATGATTGCAGAGAGAAACACTGTTACTGCTCCAACAGTTGAATAAGATTTGGAACCATCAATATATATCGGTAAGAAGTCAAAATAGTTTTGAATATGGCTAGCATGGAGTTGTTGCACATTCAGAGTCAGTAGACGATTCTTTCCCCATCACAGGTCGGTTGAGGAAAGGGAGTCCATGGTGGGTGAGAATAATGCTTTATCTGCTGCCTACTGCAGAGAGGAACATTCCAATTTTGTGATATTTTAAGTAGCTGTAGGCCTGCTGGTTGTATTTTATTTGGTTTATTTCTATAGAGATTGTGAAATGATGGATTAAAGAGGTAGGGCTGAATGGGGTGCGGAGAACAATTTTGTATTTTGACTGCATATTTAAGTAATAACATTTTTCTGCGGAGGTACGGGGGGGGTTTCATGGGCTTCAATATATAGACTATAGGTTGGAGATGTTCTATAAGCACCAAGAGCAATCCACAGCGCATTGTGTTGTACAGGATCGAGCCAGCATAATACACACTTTCGGACAGAATCATAAACTGGGGCACCATAATCCAAACAGGATCTAATCAGTTCTCTATACAAGAACAGCAAAGTTGTACAATCTGCTCCCCAAGACAAGGCAGATAGAGCTCTTAGCATGTTCAGCTTTTTCAGACAGGTAGTATGATTACTTTAATGTAATTACCAAAGAAGTTTAACTTGCTGTCAAGTATCAATCCCAAGAATCTAATATTGTTGGCAATCAGGATGATGGAATTTGATAACCAAAGTTACGGGTCTATATGCAATTTATGTTGAATGCAAAAATGGATCTCAACTGTGTTCTGATGGGAAAGACGATATCCATTAAACTCAGCCCACTTTTGTACTTTATTGAGGAACACCTGCAATTGCCATTCAATAGATCTCATGTTCTGAGAATGGAAAGAAATAGAGAGATAGAGAGATCATCAGCATAAAGATAGGCTCCACAGTATTTGGAAGTTCTTTTGTAATGGAATCAATTCTAAGGGCAAATAGGGTTGCGCTCAATACCGACCCCTGTGGTACTCTTTCCTGCGAGAATGTAGAAGAAAAAGAGTTTTGGTATCGAACCTGGAAAGAGCGGCTCTAGAGGAAGTTCCTAATAAATATAGGCAGATTGCCTCTTAGACCAAGATTATGTAGGTCACCGAGAATGCCATACCGCCAGGTAGTATCAAATGCCTTCTCTATATCGATGGAGACCATAACAAGGTGTTCGTTTTTCACAAAGGCATTGCGAATTTCAGATTCAGCCTTGATCATCAGATCTAAGGAGGGCCTATTTTTGCAAATGCCATGTTGACAATTACTCAGTAGATGTTGGGTTTCAATAATGCAGGTGAGTCAACTGTTGATCATTTTTTCAAGAATCAAGAAATTTCAAGGGATCTTTTCCAGGTTTCAAAAAGGCCAAAACTGTAGCATGGTGACAAGAGGTTAGATAAATATTTTCCAGGAAGATCCGGTTAAAGAAGACTAGCAGCAGTTGTAAGTTTTCGTCATTGAGATGCTGCAGCATGACATAATATATGCCATCTGGCCCAGCGGCACTGTTTCGTGTTGTTCTGATGGCTTGTAAAAGTTCACAATATTCAAGAGGCTGATTATATGGAAGTGACAGTGAGGTTTTAAAGTTGATGGGTCTCTGTTCTGTGGCGGTCTTTTTTTGGAAATTGAGAGTGTAGTTTGATGTAGCTGAGACTTGGGCAAAGGTTTTGCCCAAAGCATTTGCTATATCTAGAGGACCAGAGAGTTCTTGCCCATTGCAGAAAAGAATTGGGGAAGGGATGAAACTTCCCAGAAAGCTAATTTTCTTCCATATTAATCTGGAGTCAGTATTTCTGTTGATAGTAAATGCAAACCAAGTCCAAGAATCTTTCTTGGCTTGCCTTTGAATGAACCGTGCTTTTGCCCTTAGCTTCTTGTAGTTAATTAAATTAGCTGTGATTGGAAATTGACAGAATAAATTGAATGCTTCATTTTTTTTTCCTTCTTCGCGTTCGTGCACTCTTTGTTCCACCAGTAGTTGAAGTGCTGTCGGGTTGGGAAATTTGATAATGGAATTGAGTATTTAGCTGCAACTAAAATATGGGATGTGATATAATCAGTTACTTTATCTATAGGCTGTAGTTCAATAGTTTTTTTGTCCAGAGTGATTGCTGACTGAAATTTAGTCCAGTTGGCTTTAGAAAATTTCCATTTCCTGCAGGTTTGATCTAATGGTGGTTGTGCAGTGAGCAGGTTACAAAGAATTGGAAAATGGTCACTGCCCGTGGGATCGTCCATAGTGGACCACTGAATGACTGGAAACAGTATCGGGGAACAAATTGAGAGGTCAATTGCAGAAATCTGTCCAGCAAGTAACTATATATGGGTGTGTGCACCACTATTAAGAATGGCGAGGTTTTGTTTATCTGGTAGAGCTCACTATTGACACACGGACATTGCAGTACTCCAGGATCACGGTGGTGAATCCCAACCTGACCCCAGAAGTATCAAAACCACCATGCAACCTTTAGTGAAGGAAGACATTTTGTCATAAAAGCGAATTTGAAATATGAAAGAAATACTATTAAAATGAAATAAAAGTACAACAAGACAATGAATTTAAAATGCACTAAAAATTCCTCTCTTAAGCGGACTAAAACTTTGACAAGTGTCATGTTCACAGGGTGGAATGAAACTTACGAACCATGTGTGTTCGGAATCTTATAAATAGGAGATTAGTCTTTGGTAAGCATGTGCTTGAATAATCACGAATCAGATAAGAGAAATGGACGTCAAATGTAATTTCATTTCTAAAGTTTTGGCAATCAATAATTTAGTATAATTATGTTGAATATTTAAAATTTTGGCTTCATTAAACAGGAATGTGTGGTTTTCATTTATTGCATGAAATGCTAGTTCCGATGCATTCACACATGATGGATGGACTGATGCTTCATGATGCTTAACCAATGGTTTGAGCAGGCTCAATGCTGACAGGATACAACTGCTTGCTCAGACTAAGAACCTCAGGGGGGGGGCATAGATTCAAATTGAGGAAAGACAGTTGTAGAACAGATGTACAGAAGTTTGCCTTTAGTCAACAGGTAGTTGATTGCTGGAACAGACTTCCATCTGTTGTGGAAGTTGATAGCTTAAATAAATTTATGGCAGAACTAGATAAACATTTTGTGTGACTGGATGGGTGAAATTGGGAAGGTTTTTTTTTTTTTTTTTTTCGGCTGATGCTGTATAAGCTTGCTTTCTTGCATCATATGTCTCAACTAATGGTAATGCCAATACTAACATTAAGACCAGTGAGTTGGTATGCAAATCGAAGCAACTGCAGGTGAACTACAGTGCATGCACGGGTCAGGACATGGTATAAAAAACGCCGGATACTGAGCTCCGTTAATCAGTGTTACTCTTGTGTTTCAGATGGGAAAGGCAGCGGACTTAAGAGTTTGACAAAGACCAAATTGTAATGGCCAGGCGACTGGGATAGAGCACCCCACAGCTGGTGGGGTGCTCACAGTCAGCAGTAGTTAGTACCTACCGAAAGTGGTCAGAGGAGGGAAAACCCACAAACTGATGGAGGCGTTGGAAGACCATGGTTCATTGATACTTGAGGTGAGCGAAGGATCTCCCAGATGGTACGTGGAAACAGAAGGGCGACTGTGGCGCAACTCACTGGTAATTGGAACGCTGGTGATGGGAGTAACGTGTCAGAACACAATACATCGAACCCTAATGAAAATAGGGCTGCATAGCCGCAGGCTGCTCCAAGTGCCCATGCTAACCACGGTTCACCGGCAACAGCACCTACAATGAGCACGTGAGCATTGAAACTGGACCTTGAGCGACTGGAAGAAGGTTGTCTGGTCCAATGAATCACGTTTCCTGTTGCACCATGTGGACGGCCGGGTATGTGTGCATCTTTTACTTGGGGAAGTGATAGCACCTGGATGTGCCATGAGATGAAAAGAAACCGGTGGCAGCGGTGTCATGCATTGGGCAATGTTCTGTTGGGATACCCTTGGTCCAGTCATCCATATGCTGGGCAGTCCGACATGTACCACCTACCTAAACATCGTTGCTGACCAGGTACACCCTTTCATGGCAATGGTCTTCCCTTCTAGCAGTGCCATCTTTCAGCAGGATAATGCGGCATGCCACATTGCCCGGATTGTTCGAGACTGGTTCACGGAACCTGAAGAAGGCTTGCAGGTATTGCCCTGGCCTCCAGATTCTCCAGACATCAATGCCATTGAGCATCTGTGGTTGGTGTTGGAACAGCAACTCCGATCTGTGGCATCTCAACCATGGACCTTACAGGAGTTAAAAGATCTGCTGGTTACCTGTTGGTACCAGATACCACAAGACACATTTAGAAATCTTGTAGTATTCATGGCTCACCGGGTACGAGCTGTTTTGGCTGCACATGGAGGACCAACGTCATATTAGGTAGGTAGTCATAATGTTTTGGCTCATAGGTGTATATCTACTATAGGCTTGTGTATCATCTGATAATTTATATACATCCCATGTATTTTCTTCTCTACCACAAGTCTCTTCAGTTCATCTGACATCCATTTAGGTCTAAGTCTTGAACAGTGTCTCTTAGTCGGTATAAAAAGCCTAGTAGCTTCTGCAGTTACCTCCCATTCAGAATTTTCTGTTAGTAACATCATCATCAGTTGATCCCATGCATAGAATTTAAATGCTGTATGAGACCACTCTACTCACATTTAGAAAAGTAAAGGCCCTTCCCTTCCCTTGACAGTAGTTACATCAGAAGTAAATCCCACATCAATACACTGTGATCACTTCCACATAGTGGATCTTTTGTAAGCTGGTTTTTAATGTAAGAAGCGTTACTGCTGATAATCAGATCAAAAGGTACTGCTTTCTCTTGTTGCCTCTCTGTGCTGGCACAGATGACAGTCATCCAACAAATCCACAAAAGTCTTGCGACTGTGTGAGTAACCAACCCACAACTTCCAGTCATACCTGGGAATTTAAAAATCACCCATTATAAGACATTCTAATTTACTGACCCACTCTTTTTGTCTGTATAGTTGTTCATTATAGTCATAACAGTCATTTGGCCTATAACATACTCCAAATTATGTCACACCACATTGACTCAACATATCACTGGCCATCCATGTCAACTGGATGCACAGCCTTAGATTTTATGTACTTCTTAACTAAGAGCATAACTCCCTCCCCTCCTGTCCTCTAGGTAGCTTCCTCTGGCAACCACAAAGTGAATATGACAACAGGTTGCTCACTACCCAAAAAGAGGGAGAGGTTTCTATGTGTTCATGTGGCACAAGACTTCACATTTCAGTTCATTTTTAGACGATTAATTGACAGTTCCAGCTTCAAGGAGCTTCTGACAAGTGCAGACCTATTTAAGTGAATTTTGCATGCAGTCCTGCATGCCTGCCAGACATATGTGGCTGGATTCCATCTCTTGTGTCCTCTATGACTGTTTGTGCGTTATGCACCATTAAAATCTAGGTGGAAGATGGACATAATTTTGCATTTATTCAGTCGGTTTCAGACAGCTTTTCCAGGGCATTTTCAGTTCCAGTCATCTTAATGCTGGCTAGTTCAATAAATTAAAATATAATAATAAAAATGTACACATTGTACTCCCCATATTCAAATTCTCGATCTCTTATGTCTGTGTGACACCATGTCTCTGATATCCCTACAATGTCTGCATCTGATGACTTAACCAATAATTCAAATTCATCAAAGCATTCTGGCTGCTTTGAGCTTTTTGCTTTTATGCCTAATTCGAGGCATGATTCTAATCTAAATTTAATTTTAAATTAAATTTACTGCACAGTCTAAGTATAATAACACACACTATTACCAGATTGTGCTACACAGAAAGTGCTGTGCTATGCTATTACATTTCTAAATAATGCTACTGCCTTTCTAATTTCTTAGCAAAAACAGAAAAAAAAAAAAAAAAAAATGCTACCTACCTACCCTAAGCAATTAGAAAACTTCAAACTACTTATTTACTACAAAAAACATACAGTGCAGTGTGCCACAAGTTATTAGTTATGATATTCATGATTAAATCATCAATACAAAGATCTGCAAATATAATTAGTAATAGTGGCAAACGATTTAAGGAAGCAAGCTTATACAGCAGTGCTTCCCAAAGTGGGCGATATTGCCCCCTGGGGGCATTTGAATTATCCATGGGGGGCGTTAGGCATGAAAGGGGGCAACAGGGGACAGATGGAGCACCATCAATGATTGGCCATTACAAGGGTTTTATGGCTTATTTAAAAAATGCTGTGCCAAATATTATTACTGTTCATTGTGTCATTCACCGTCAGCATTTCGTTGCGAAAAAACTTGATGATCAACTGCACAATTCTCTACAAACTGTTATTACTGCTATAAACAAAATTAAAGCACATTCTTTGAATGATTGTATATTTCAAAAGCTTTGTGATCAAAACAGTGAAGATTTTGAACGATTGCTACTTCACTCTGAGGTTCAGTGGCTGTCAAAAGGCAACTGTCTCAATGATTTTATGAACTCTTTGATACTGTTGTCGAGTTTTTTGAAGATAGGTACAACAACCTTAGTAATGACCTCAAGAAAATGAAAACTGATATTGCCTATATATCTTGCCGATTCATTTACTAGATTCAACTCAATGAACTTACATTTACAAGGACAAGATGCAACTCTTATTAAAGCGAAAGCTCAAATTTCAGCATTTATTTCAAAATTAAAGCTTGTTTTGCGTAACATAGGACGACATGAATTGTATCAATTTCCAAATCTGTTGGAAATAGAGAAAAAAGAAAAAATAGATGATGAAACTCTACTAACCTTTTGTAATCATCTAGAAATGTTGCACAGAGATATGCAGGAAAGGTTCAAAGATCTCCTTAATTTGAAAATTCCAGATTGGGTTATAAATTCTTTTTTAAATAATGACGATGGTGAACATTTTGTAGAAGAAGAATTGATTGAGTTACAAAATGAAGTTGAACTGAAGCCAAAATTTCAAAATTCATATCAGGAATTTTAGTTACAAAAGAAAATCCCTGACCATTAATCCTGCATTGTGGGGAATTGTAAAAAAATTACTTATTTCTTTTCCAACATCATATCTAGTCGAAACCGGTTTCAGTGCTGTATCTCAAAAATTTCTGCTGACAAAACAGAAATTGTCTGGATGTTGTTAAACGTGGCGATTTATGACTTCTACTTACAGATATTAAACCTAATATTGATAAGCTAATAAATCTCCACCAAGCTCATCCACTGCATTAAATATTAAAATATAATTAACTATTTCCATTAATATCATGATTTATTTATATAATTAACTTTAATTTTTATGACTTAATTTAAGTGACTATAACTGACTTTATTTATGTAGTTGTAATTTTTTACGAAGAAGGAATAAAGTGCAGTAAATAGTTTTCTTTATAATTCACACACATACATGCAGGGCTGCATTTACGTTTTTGGAGGCAAATAGACAAATATTCATTTCAGTTATTTAGCTTCACTTTATATTGGTGGGCTAAAAAAAAGCCCTGGCGAGGGCTTTTTTTTAGCCCACCAATTTTTAGCTTTAGCCCTGGCTAATAATATTTATAATTCTCGTTAAATTTATTCAAACTACCATTTCCATAATACCAGAATTGTAGTTTGTTCCTACAATAAATTACTTTTTGGCTGTAAGCAAATTTTTGCACATCTATTCTGCAGCCATCCTTTTTTCAATTTTAGTTTATATTCCCTTTTGTACATTGTCTGAGAAAGACAATACCATCATCAATAACTTTACTCAATCCATTAAAAGCCTTAAACACCTCAATGAAGTCTCAAGTGCCTAGTTCCCAGGTGCTACAGTTTATAGAACTGAAGTCTTTTATGTTAAGATTAACTTTATGTTCTTGACTAATCTGGTCTTCTCTGCATCAGTTCCAAGAGATCCACATTTTTCTTAAAATATGGTTTCATACACACCTGTATGTAGTACTCAAGATTGGTCTAACTATCGCCTTATGCAATGGAATAATAACCACTTTGTTCCTGTTGGCAGAATTCCTGTATATTATTGACATAACCCCATGTGCTATTCTGTCAGCATTGCTCAAAGAACTTCATGTTGGATCACACAATTACCCCTAGGTCTCTATTATTCTCTACCACCTAATTGATGTGTTATTCTGGGATTACTGCTACTCATATGCAGTACTTTGCATTTACCAATGTTAACCTCAATCGCAACGTATCGGCCAATATGTTTAATTTAAATAGGTCGTGCAGCAGTACGTGCCTTAATTCCTGTCATTAACCCCCCTGTCAACCTTTGTATCATCTGCAAACTTAGACTGGCTTGATATGCCTTCATTAATATTGTTAATATTATAAACAACAAATGGTTCCAGCACTGAATCCTGTGCAACTCCACTAATAACATTACTCCAAGAAAAATGAATGCAATATTAAGTCATAACTTACTAAATCCCTAGCTAAATTTAAAAATAAGCTAATAAATGTGACTTAGGACTATTAAAACTATTTATTGAATGCCATTTAGTATGTTAATTAAGTAAAGAACAGAAATATTTTTCAAAAAGTTATCTATTTTCAAGAGCTCAAAATCCTTCAACTGCATTTTATGCTAACTGCAACTGCATAATACTAAATCCAATTACAAAATACAGAATGAAAATAAATGCTAGAAACCAATAATGATAATGAATAAAGTGTTTATAGAATTTCCACGGTTACTGATCCCCAGATTGAAATTTCCATTTGGCTGAACTCCATATTATGGGTACACCTTGTCACTGTTGTGGGCATGGCCAAATTCAGGATGGATTCAAGCAAAAGAAGTGTGGGTTTTTTAATAGGCTCCCCCCCCCAGGGGCTCACATCTGGTGAGTATGGGCTTGGCACACCCAGGGTCCTGAGCTGGATATCATCATTCTTTTCTTTCCTGGTGATTCCCGTCTACTTTTGTCTCTCTCTTTCTCTCAGGGTAACTAGGGAATTTTTTTTTTTTTTGGCTGGTGCAGCATAAGCCTCAGGCTTCCTTGCACCACATAGCTAATAATAATAATAATTTTTGGCCAGTGAAAAAAGGCTAGGTTAGTTTATGCCAGTAATTCGGGACGGATTCAAGCAAAAGAAGCCACTTCCTCCAGAGGTGTACCCATAAACTGGAGTATAACCTTACATTTTTTATGTGGTGTCTGACAGATGCCACATAGGAATGGAAATTGCCTAAAAGAAATATAGATACTTTTGCTTGCCTGGCATCTGTTAAACACTGCAAAAAATATTAATGTCTCATAATTTATAGTATATCGAAATGAAAATATAAAATATTATATAGTTGGAGATATTTGTGGGCAAAGCCAGGGGAGGATTTGATTTCATTTACAAATTATATTGAAGCATAATTAATAAACTTTTAATTATTAATTATGCTTCAGCATTTTTTAGTGATCAAAAACACATTTTCAGAATTCTAAATTATTAAAAAATAAAGTAAAATTAATAAGCATTGCAATCCACTGGTATAAGGTCCCACCTGTGATATTTCTACATTCCAAGCAGTGGCGTAGCTACCATGTAGGCAAGCAAGGCAATTGCTTCCGAGCCCGGGCTGTTTAGGGGTTCGGCGTCTTTGGCTGTCTCCTGTTTTTGCAATTTTCATGAAGTAGGGGCCAAAACATGTTCTTTGCCTCCGGGCCCGAAAAAGGGTAGCTACGCTACTGATTCCAAGCACAATTAAAATTATTATTAGCCATATGGTGCAAGGAAGCCCGAGGCTTATGCTGCACCAGCCAAAAAAAAAAAATTCCTGCATTACCCTGAGAAAAAGAGAGAAGTAGAAAGGAATCACCAAGAAAGCAAGAAAGAGAAGAATGATATCCAGCTCAGGACCCTGGGTTTGCCAAGCCCATACTCACTAGATGTGAGGCCCCTATTTTTTACACCAAATACATTTTTTAAAACATTAAAATCTTTCAAATATCTGCAATATAATCTCAAAATATCGTCATTGCAATTGAATTTGCGACATTAACCAGTAGTTCGATGAATAAATTCCGAAACCACTTGTTGAAAATCATACAAAAAAGAAAAAGAAAAAATAAATAATAATAATAAACTAATTTCCTGTAACAAGAAAATAAAAACTGCAACCATTTATTACCACTACATATGTAATAGAATGTCGAACTCCACCTAGTACTATATCTTACTGCTCTGTGATAGGGCTACATCAACATACGTAGCTGGAAAAACTACCAGCTGTGTCAAATAAAGTCGTCTGCTTCCAAACACGGTTTGTAGATGTAGTATCTATTCTAATGAAATGCATAACAGAAAATTATAAGTTAGTGGTTTGTAATAGAAACACTTGCAAACCATTTAGCTTTCGTGCATGACTGCAGTAAAATATGTTCGTTCATTATTTCACATCATTAATAAAAGAAAACACGGTAATAAAAGTTTAAACACTATTCAGACTTGTTACAGGCGCATTTAAAAAAATTATTTTTTTCTCGAGTGGGGGCGGAGCTAAAACAGCCCATACGATCAAATTGATGTGTTTCTTTTTACTGCTACATGATAATTAAATTTTAATGATTTCACCCTCCGCTTTTGCCTTTTCTTTTTAACTGCATTAAGCCCTCAGAAAATTCTAGGGGCAACCCCTGGAACAAGCAACAAACACATATTTTTGTTTCCAATTTCAAAAGAAAAAAATATATAATAATAATCATAACCCCAGAGGCGGATTTAACGGCGGGGGCACCGGGCGCGCGCCCTGGGCCCCGACTTCTGAAGGGCCACGCAAAACCCCAACTTTATACGCAAAACCCCAACAAATTAGTTGAACTAATATGTTCAACTATTAGTTCAAAACTTTATGATTATTATTATGCTATTATTAATAAGATTATACATATATTATATTCAAATTTTATTGGAAATAAAACATTAATAGTACATAATATTTTTTATTTATTTAAAAAATGGTTAACATGTATTTTTATTTTCCCTGTCTCTCTCTTTTTTTTAAGGGACCCAATATTTTCTTCTGCGCCCGGGGCCTCAACCGACCTTAATCCGCTACTGCATGATAACCCCAAGGGCTCACATCTGGTGAGTATGGACTTTGGCACACCCAGGGTCCTGAGTTGGATATCATCATTTTTCTCTTTCTTGGTGATTTCCTTCTACTGCTCTCTCTCTCTCTCTCTCTCTCTCTCTCTCTCTCTCTCTCTCTCTCTCAGGATAACTGATAAATTTTTTTTCTCTGGTGCAGCATAAGCCTCAGATTTCCTTGCACCATACAGCTAATAATAATAATAATAATCCTTAAACCGCATTTCATTCTGGTTTGTGAAAATATTTCAGTTTATTTTGTTAATAATAATTTTCAAAAATATTTTATGGAAATTAAAAAGTACAATCATTTTTACAACTATGTTATGAAAATTAAAAGAGTAATAAAAATAAAACTTTTCTGCCTCATCCAGTTCCAATGCAGTGAAGTAAACAATGAAAAAAACAAAAACAAAAAAACATACAATTATATTTAGGCCACCCGAATAATTAAATTCATCCGCCGTGCTGTTCTTATGTCTGTTAATTGCGTCTGTTCTATGGCGATTTGTCTGTTTGCTGAACGAAAACCGCCAGTTCCTGGGAAAAAACCTTGCTATCTACGCCTGAGACCGACTAACTCAGCCACAGAGTGATAAAAGCCCATTAAAGTTCCTCGCGTCATCGACGGCATTCGAACCCGGTCTCTTCCACCCGGTGTCGGGAGGACGGTGACGATACCACCGTGATACCCGCGCAGACAAGTTAACAATGAACAACGCAAAGTACAGATTTGTTCGAACAATGTGCACATTCAGGGCAGACGCCAGGGGTGGGCAAATTAGGTACTTGACACAAGTGCCGTCTAAAACAGGAACTGCTAAATGAGCTGCTGCATATTTTAGCAAGTGACACATAAGTCTATGATAGATATAAACTGGTCTGTAACCAAGTCACAAAGGAGGTTAGGCAGGCACAGGCAGATTACGAGAAATCTTTGGCAAACGATGCAAAGAAAAACAGCAAAGAGTTGACGGAAGGGGGATGAATTAGATTGGTCCATTCGATATCAGTGGTTCAACTGTTGATGATCCTGCTCAGTAGATAACAAATTAAATGAATATTTTGCATTTACATTCGCACATGAGGAGTTATTCAGTGAGGGGAATGCCAGAGGTGTATTAAACTCTGGAAGTAAGCTAGATAATCTTGTAACAATTGAGAGTAAAGTGGAGGAGAAATTGTTGATGATAAACATAAGAAAGGCACCTGGGGTGGATGGAATCGATCCAGTTATATTAAAGGAGGCAGCAAAGCAAGTAAGCAAACCCTTAGCCATAATTATGAGAGATTCCTTGCACTCAGGGCAGGTACCCATGGACTAGAGATGTACAAATGTGACCCCAATCCACAAAGGGAGACACAGGTAATTACAGACCTGTTAGTTTAACTTCTGTTCCAGGGAAATTAATCGAGGTACTGGTTAAAGAAGCATTGCAGGATCATCTAGACAAGACTTCAGTTATAGCTCGGACACAGCATGGGTTTGTAAAGGGGAAGTCTTGTCTGACCAATTTGATTGGCTACTATGATGTAGTCACAAAGGAACTGGATGCAAAGAATAATTTTGATATTATATATTTGGATTTTAGAAAGGCTTTTCAAACTGTTGCAAATGGAAGAATGCTGCACAAATTGTAGCAGTGTAGCATTGGAGGCAAATTGCTGCTAGGGATAAAGGGACGGTTCAGTAGAGAAGACAGAGAGTGGTAATCAATGCACACTGCTCTTTGTGGACTGATGTTATTAATGAAGCCCCTCAGGGTTCAGTGTTGGGTCCATTGTTGTTTTCTTTATTGATTAATGATATTGATGACGGTATATCAGGCTAAATGTCCAAGTTTGCAGACGATACGAAGGTCGGAAGGGTTGTTAATGACACAAATGACAGTATGCTGCTGCAACAGGATCTAGAAAAGTTGAACAGATGGGCTGAAGATGGCAACTGAAGTTTAACATTGACAAATGTAAAGTACTGCATATGGGAAGCAGTATCCACAGAGTAACGTATCAACTGGGTGCTACTATACCGACAGAGGTAGAGAGTGAAAAGTACCTGGGAGTAATTGTACAAGCAAATATGAAGTTTTCTAAGAAGTGCAGACGGTCTGCAAGAGTAGCTCATGGTGTCTTGTCAATGATATATAGGAATTTTTCTAGCAGAGATACGGAGGTGATTATCCCGTTGTATAAGGCAATGGTCAGGCCACACCTTGAGTACTGTATACAGGTCTGGAGGTCTCATTTTAAGAAGAATGTAGAGGTGTTGGAACGAATACAGAGAAGGGCAACAAGATTAGTGAATGGATCAAAGGGTTGCTTTTACGAAGAAAGGCTTAAGTTTTGCAAATTGCAGTGTCTGGAGCCTAGGCACCTGCAAGGTGATCTCATTGAGGTGTACAAAGCCTTGAATGGTTTGAGCATGCTTAGTGCTGATGGGATTCTTCCTTCTTCTCAGAATAATCAGCACTAAGAATGCTCAAACCATTCAAGGCTTTATACAATGGTCAAACCATTAAGGCTTTATACGATGGTCAAACCATTAAGGCTTTATACGATGGTCAAACCATTAAGGCTTTATATATATAGGCGTCACAAACACTAACGCCACCCTGTGCGCATTAACGAAACCACTGGCTTTATTATTATTATTATTATTATTATTATTATTATTATTATTATTATTATTATTATTATTATTTCACCTTGATTGGGGGATCCACCTTGTGAGTGGGTATAGCTACCAAATACACCGGATCGTTGTTGTTATGTCTGGTTGGTCGAGGAACTCTCTGACGATTCTACAGGTGTTCAGGATTGCGATTTTCTGGAGTTCCTTGTAGGCGTTGGCTGGGAACCCTATTGCTGCTAGGTAGGGTATTTGGCACCTTACCTGTGGTCGAGACGATAACCTGGTTGGTCGTAACTTGTTGCATATGACACATCTCTTTGATCTCCTGTCTTCGGTTCGAGTACTTACTGATTTTTTCCCCATGGATTTTCCCCAGGTTGCCAGTGTTGAGTGCTGCTATGTCAATCAGATAGCTAGCCTTTTCCTTCTTGTCCACAAAGCTTATGTCCAGTCTGTTGTGCGGGACTGCCTTATCCGTTGTTATGCCGCGGTCCTAGTACAGCTTGTGGCAGTATTGGGGTATCCAGTACTGCCTGAGGTTCGCACTTGTAGTACGGTACACTTTCTTCGATCAACTGGTTTTTCCTTTCTAGCTTCTGATGTATTATCTGGACTACCTGATTGTATCTAGGAGTGTACTCAGTCTGGGTGATCACCTTGCATCACGCAGTGTTGTGGTGGATCGTTTCTGAGGCCAGGTGGCATCGTAATCATGTTTCATCGGACACTCCAGGCTCCTTGTCGATGAATTTTCTATAGTTTCTGGTGTTGATTACCTTGTCTTGGATGGCGAGCATGAATCCTTCAGTCTCGGAGAAGAGCGTCTCACTCGTAAGCCATGCATTGGAAGCAATTTTATCTTGATGGAAATCATTGTAGGGTCTGCCAAGAAGTGTCTTCTCTCGCTTTATCTTTCTCGCTTTGTTTGAGTGGGGTGTACCACTTGTCTGTCTTCCTTATGGCCTGTTGGAGTGCTCCTGTGTGTTTCTGGAAGTAATCCTTCATGTTAACTATTGCTGTCTTCTGTTGCTCAAAGAGGTCTCTCAAGCCCCTTCCTTCTTCTTTACTGCCAATTGTCCATGGAAGATTTCAGGTGGTGTTGATGGTCATCATTGTCCTTGCCTTTCTCATGATATCCTCCAGCTCGGTTTTAGTCCAATCTATGACTCCGAAGGACTAGATTACCACTGGGACTGCATAGGTGTTTATGGCTTTAACAGTGTTTCCTCCGTTCAGCTTTGCTTTCAGCAGGCTCCTGAGTCTCTGATGGTATTTTTCGGTCAAGCTGGCCTTAATTTCCTTGTGTTGTAACTACTGAGCCTGCATCATATCCAACTATTTGTAAGCCTTTCCCTCTGCCATGGCTTCATGCAATTGGTAGATTCGGTTGACTAATTTACCCTGGTGCAATTCGTGGGTCTGGCATTTGTCTAGACCAAATTCCATCCTAATATCATTGCTGAATTCTTTGGTGAGCCGGAGTTGTTGCTGGAGTTGCTTATCGGATTTCGCGTAGAGCTTGATGTCATCCATGTACATCAGGTCGGTGAAGGTGAACAGGTTCTTCCTTTCTTCTTTGAGGTTATATCCATACTTGCTGCTGTTGAGCATGGTGGATAGGAGCGTTAAGTGCTACACAGAACCACAGTGGGCTCAGGGCATCTCTGTGAAACATTCCTCTCCTGATGCGGATTGGTGTGGTTTGACGTTCACGACCTTAATGGTGGTACTCCATTTCGCCATCTTTTCTCCTAGGAAGTTTGTCACTATCGGATCGATTTTGTAGATGTTCAGTGCGTCTATTAGCCAGCTATGAGGCACGGAGTCGAAGGAATTTGAGGTAATCGATGTAGGCTGTGTACATGTAAAGGGATTCTTGTAGGCTTGCTCTAGAACCGCGGCATCTAGGGTTAATTGCTCCTTGCATTCTTTGCTCAGCTGCTTGCATCCTTTCTGCTATTTGGCCATTATGTTCTAGCTCTCCAAGTGCATATTTCAGTGCTCCGAATAAATGATCAAGAACTTCGGACTAGCGAGTTTCCAGATAGCTCCAAGAAGTGTATCTGATATAGAATTATTTGAAGTGCTTGTAAGTAAAATTTCAAGTGTCTATCTCATGGGGAAGGCTGGAAATTCCTAGATCGAATCTAACGTTGTTCCTATGGCAGTGACCAATGGTCAGTCATAGGATTGACATTAGAGAGGCTGTATCGTCACTCTCGATCATCTGCCGCTTTGAATTTCCGGATTTATTTAGTGGGCTGTGGACTCTTCTTGACTAAAAAGACTGAACTTTCTCTTGAGACTATTTTCACAAATTATTTTGACAGTATTTCTTGAGACATACCCCTGACAATGTACTTACCTTTGTTCTCCGCCATATTGGATAATGTTACGATATCGTAACTTCTAAGACCAATAACTTTGTAACCCCATCAAGATAAATCATCATTGAACATGAGCGAAACCAGCATCGATCAGAAATCGCTTCTCTGAATCAGAATCATCAGTATTCCCAAAAAAATTCTGTCCTCCCCGCCCCAATGCTAAGTCTATGGAGGTTAGTAGTCAACTTCAAACTCCCATAACTAATAAACTACTTAACGGATTTCAACAATAAACACCTCAAAACACTCGTCAGGACTTCCCTTAAGATAAAATCATCCTTATTTGTACCAATCTGCCTTACTCTCAAAATTCTACCAAGGATAACACCTACCTAATCACTACCCTGGAAAAGGGGCTTTTCACATATTAATTGAACTATAGCTTTCCACCAGGATCTGCTGGAAAAGAAATAACCATCCCAACAGGATCAGCAGCATATAAGTGTACCCTCCCAGTGCCTTATATGCACCCAAGAGACTTTTCATTGAATTTCCTGTCAAAAAGATTTGTCACAACAAACTGCCACACTATGCTCATGTGGATGAGTGTCATCTGCAATAGGTGATTCTCTGTAACTACACCACCCACAGACTTAGGACAGGTCTCAAAAGAATCAGCATCATTTGTTACCTCTGAAAGGAACCCATTTTCCTTTGAAACAAATTTATTTACAAAAATTGGAGGCAGGTGAGTATGGATTTGGTACACCCAGGGTCCTGAGCTGGATATCATCATTCTTCTCTTTCTTGGTGATTCCTTTCTACTTCTATTTCTCTCTCAGGGTAATAGGCAATTTTTTTTTTTTTGGCTGGTGCAGCATAAGCCTCAGGCTTCCTTGCACCATATGGCTAATAATAATAATAATAATAATAATACAATACAATACAATACAATACAATACAATTTTATTTATCAAGAGAATTTGTTTACAATAAATGAACTTGTTAAGAAAAGTAAATTTCTTGACAACAAGTTGTAATTCTTCCTTTACAGGTTTTGTACAAATTTGTTATCTTACAGAAAAGATTATGAAGTCACTACACAGTATATTCCACACTGTAAACAGAGGTAGTTTATCTACATATCAATTCTAATCTACTGTGTCATTGAGTATCAAGAATTTTCTTATTAGGAATTTTAATTTGGAGATGGGATAACTTCTCCTGAGCCTGAAATCAATGCTAGCCAACAAGTTGTTTATTACATTCATTGTGTGCCTATCTCCAAATCTATTTAGTATCCTAGGGTGAGGCAAAGTAATTGCTTTTGGGTTCCTTAAATTATGTGAGACATTTCTTTGCAGATTCGACTCTTCAAAAATAGTGTTAAGATTTTTTAAGAATAGATTTAACTTCAGTTTTTGAACTGGATACAATATTTTATGTTTCAACAAAAATTGCCTTCTCTTATTCAGGTCATTCCAAGAGTTTGTCCCCATTAAAAGTTTCAGAATCCTATTCATTAAGTTGTCTATTGCCCTTATTTCTGTTTTATTTGCTCGTGCCCATATATTTACTGAATAATTGAGTTGGGAGTCCACTAATGCATAATATAAGGTTACTTTTGTTCTAAGATTTAACTTATTCTTAATGTAGTAAAAAAAGTACACATAAAACCTCATTTTTTTATACAAGTTTGTTATATGCATTATCCAACTTAGACTGTAGTCGATCCATAACCCAAGGTAACAATGATTTGAGACTTCTTCCACAGTTAGACATTTGCAATTCTGTAAATTCTGTTCATGTAGGCAATCATGTTTGTGCAATTTGATAGAGGGTTGAAAGTCCAAGGTTTGATGAGGAGGCCTTATTACCAAAAATTTAGTTTTTTCAAAGCTGAGTGCTAATTTATTATCGTGCAGCCAAGATTGTAAATGTATTGCATCCTGTTGTAAATCATTCGCCATTTTTGTTAGGTCCTTTCCTATTGTATATAAGATTATATCATCTGCATAAATTTTTATAAAGGAGTTCTTAATTACTTCGAATATGTCATTTATATAGATGTTGAACATGATTGGCCCAGCATGAGTGCCCTGAGGTACTCCTCTCTTTACATTATAAGATTTCCCCTTTGTATTTTCTACTTCTACTGTTATTTTTCTCTTGGTTAAATAATAATAATATTATTTAACCAAGTAATAATAATATTATTTAAATAATAATAATTAAATATTATTATTTAATTATTATTATTTAAATAATATTATTTAAATAATAATAATAATAAATGTGTCTTGTATCTATGTTGCAGCAACCACCTCTAAGAGGAGTCTAAGTTTACCCCTCACCTTCATCCAACTACTTTTCTGGATAAGAATTAAGACCTCACAGGATCAGCTTGATCTTTTTCCATTAAGACCATCCATACCCTTCTAGGACCACACCATCAAAATTGATAATAAAAAAGACTTGTCCCTCAAACCACATCAATTTTCATCCCATCTTGAAGACTTTCAAAGAACATAAAACAAAAACCAAAAACCCCAGCCTTAAAAGTAAGCCATGGGTCCAACCATTATTCAACTCTCTTCTGGAAACCACACCTACAACAAAAACAAAATGGAACACCCAAAGTTCAGGGCCCTGGCAATAGGCCCACAGACAGTGCAACGTCAGATAAGGGAAGACGGGTGGTGCAGGTTGTCAGGTTAGACCATCAGGAATTCCCAGAACTAAAAGAGCTGAGGGAAATTATTAATCAAGAAAGAGAGGCAAACTCTCCCCCACCAGCAAATGAAACACAAAAATGCTCCCAACTGCTAGAACAGCATCTGTGTGCTGTTGATGACGCCAGCCAAGTGCACACCTGCAGTAGCAAAGCAGCAGACACAATAACGAAAAATAACAATTACATTAATAAAGAGAATATAACTGACTCCCTAACATCTATAAATTAAGCCACATCACAGATTAAATGTGACATGGTGGCCTATATCACCCATGAGGCAAATAACATAACAATGTCTGCTATATACTTTATTACGTATAAATGGACTGAAATGGAAGCCATAACAACAACTCTCATCACAGAAATGAGAAATTAAAAGTAAGAGCAGAAGAACTCAGAAAACAAGTTCTCTACCAAGAATGCCATTTTAAAGTCCCATCGGACTCCTCTAAGAAGACATATGCCACCACACTACAACAGGGATTGAACACTGTGAAGTGCAAAAGTTACTCTAACTCTGTTGTTTACCACAACTTGCAAAAGAAACTATATTCTAAGACAATCCAGATCAAATGAACAGCATCAAACTTCCCAGACAACTCCAAAACAAAATGTATTGATCATACGTGCCACAAATAATTGCAAAATGGAAAGAAGTAATGAAATCAAAAACACGGTTGCTAAAACACTGAGAGAAGAGTACAGAAATGTTAAAATTAGATCTTTACGCACAATTAAGAATAAAGGCATTGTTCTGAAAACCACTAGCTGTGATGATCTAGACAAGATTGCATCTTCTGAGACAATTATAAAACAAGGTCTCTCTACAGCCAAGCCAAAGATGAATGATCCCACGACACTTGTGTATGATGTTCCCAAAGAATTATCAAAAGATGATATCATATCTGACATATACCATAAGAACCTACAGAATTTTGGCTTCAAATTTGATGAAGTCAAAGAATCCATAAATCTCAGATTTAATGCAGGATCTAAAGCCACCTTAACAAATTGGGTCACTGGCTTCCTGCAAAATTTCTAAAATGTCTTTTTGAACAGGACAGACTTTATCTTGGGTATCAGGCCCATAAGTACCGTCGGTTTACAGTGAACAAGTGCTTTAGATGCCTTTAATGGGCTTTTTCCACTCCGTGGCTGAGTTAGTCGGTCTCAGGCGTAGATAGCAAGGTTTTTCTCCCCAGTAACTGGGGTTTTTTCGTCCAGCAAAACAGGCAAATCGACCATAGAACATACGCAATTTAGAGACACAAATACAGGTTAATGTATTTAATTACGGGCAACCCTAAAATAATATATATTTTTTTCCTGGCTTGATCTCTCCGTGGCTGAGTTAGTCGGTCTCAGACGTAGATAGCACGGTTTCTCCCCCAGAAACCGGGGCTTTTCGTCCAGAAAACAGACAAATCGACCATACAACACACGCAATTAACAGAGACATAAGACACAGCACGAGAGATGAATTTAATTATTCGAATGGCCTGAATATAATAGTTTGGTTTTTTTCCTGGCTTGAGTCTGCGCGAGTAACACAGTGGTATTGTGTTAACAAAATCACGCCGCTTGTCAGGAGTCCTGGTCGTTTGTGTCGAATGTTGGCTTTCAGATTTTCCACTGTCGCACAGTAAAGCTGTTCATTGATTGTTCCTACCTTCGGCAAGAAATCCACCAACAGAAAGGCTTGGCGATCCCAGAACACTGTGGCCAAGACATCAGGCCTGCCCGCCCGATGTCGATCTTCAATGTCAACCGGAAACAAAAACACACCTGCTTCTTTGTCAACACCTTTTCACCATACAAAGCAACCAGTTCACGGTGAATGCCACTTAGTGAAGACCCTTTTGCTTGCAAAAAGCGAATAACTTCACGAACACTTGTTTTGGACCATATTCGCACGGTAGGTGCCATTTTGCAACTGGAATCTGCTGTGAGGCGACAGTACCGCAACACTGCGCTGGCGGTCTTTTTGAACGTTATTAACAGGTCTATCTGTTCACCTTGTCTCATCTCATTCCCTTTTACCATTATTAAGAAAATAAATGTGTTACCTTACTTTTCGGAAACTCCTCGTAATACTCCTTTTGGCTGACCCTATCTATAACTTTTTTTTATTTTTAGGTCCTAGCCACTGAAATCTCAGGAAATTAGGTGGCAGGACCTGCCAGAGTAAATAACTATAATACTGGTCTGCCTCCACGGGGCAGAGTGTGGATAACGTTGGGTCCCATTAGGGGCCCAGCGGCTAAATGACCAGAGGAACAACGGTACACGGCACTACACATGTACAAATTCCACACACTTTTAAACCTCTGGCATTGACAGTGTTCTGTTTCACACCCACAACGTGTAGTACGCGGAGATGGGGGGAACCCCTGGTGCCGTTTGACACTAAACACACTCTATACTCTTCCTCGCAGAGACTCAAAACCTGATTGTCACACATGCGAACTCCAATCTTATATTAACCGTTCGTGACTTTGAGCCTTCATGAGCGCTACAGACCACTTCGTTCCTACACAAGCGCTACAGACCACTTCGTTCCTACACAAGCGCTAATGCTGAGTCAACTCAGTACATATACTAATAGTTCAGAGTTAGGCAATACTTGCTGTTTCTATTAAAAAAAAAAAAAAAAAAAAAACATTTTACTTGACTGTCATTATAAGCAGGAAATATTAGAATCATTCTTATATCTCAGAAGTTTACAAGAACTTATACCACCGGATAGATCTTGAAATTAAGAATATCTAGATAAATTATTCACCATCCTAAAGAAGATAAGTATATTTTCTCACTTCTGATCAGCATGCTCATTTAAAAACTTATTTATAAAAAAAATCACAACAATTTAAAAGGCGCAATACGGCCATTGTAGCCCTTGTGCCAAATCCAATAACGACTGACACGATTTAATCGCTTAACCAAACTTTTGTGTACACGTGTATCAAAATTCCCTTGGGCTGCATCTCATGTAGCATTATTTTTTTATCCCTTTTAATAAGATAACAGCGACTCGATTGACACTGCGTTTGCTTTTGATTCGAAGCCTGTACATTACAGCAAGTTCCCAACATTTAATTATCAATGACTTCGCATTTTATTCTGTGTTTTAGAAGCCTCAACAGCAATTTACGAAACAATTGGCTTGGTTTAATATTACTAAGGCTTCTGGCTAGATGCCATTCTACATCAGAAGTTAATAATATATTTGACATTTCTCAGGCTTCTCATCCGAAACTTCATAAAATCCACAATGGTATTACTGTTATAAAAATAACGAATTCCCAGATGGCTTGCAACTGTAAGGAGGTAGCAACCAAAATGGAAAATACGGCAAGAGGGCTACAAGTAAACATACAGTTACTTATAGCTGAATGGCTACTTGTACGCTTTTCTCACATTTTTTTTTTTGCTAGTTTTCAGCAATACAAAGTATTTATTAAACAAAGAAGCACTGCTGGAGGATTTTCTCACAGGACTATAAAATACACTACTCCGATATCCATGAAGAGGCTTTTTGTGGGTTGCAGCAAGCAGTTCTAAAAGAACCAACCAAACCGAAAAAAAAAAAAAAAAACTAAATGGAGTCTTGTTACCTCGATATATATTATAATATACATATAAAATATATATATTGGGGTATATTGAGGATAATATATATTAAAAAAAAATATATATATATATGGCAAATGCATATTAAAAATGCATTTGCCATATCCTATCCGGTTTATATCTTCAATCCTATCTCAAGTTTTATATATACAGTATATATATTTCTAATATATATATATATATTAGAAATTTCTCAGATCAGACCAGGTAAAATTCAATTTACTCAACAGAAAATTACTTTTGGCTGTTTATTACACTGATGGTCATTAAAATTGCCCCACCTAAAAAGGAGTGCACAAGCAACCCTCTTAGGTGGGTCAATTCAGTTCTGTCCATATATTTTGAGAATAAATTTTTTTTTTTTTTTTGTCCTCGCCTTTTCCCATTGTTATATGGGGTCAGCATTTTTATTTTGAGCCTAAAATAACTGACAGATATCAGTGTAGTAAATACATACATCACCTAATTTACATTAAGCTTATGTATATTACAAATATTTACTTACAAAATTTCGTGCACATAGATATGAAGTTTGTTTTGGTTTGGCTTGGTTTTGTTTACAGTTTTATTGACGCATTAGCAAAAAGGGCTGTTATGCGCTAAGACAAGGTAATAGCATTTTAAATAGGTTCTAATAACGTTTAAAAGAAGTTACCTGGTCAAAAGATTATATTAAATTATACATATTTTAAAGTTTGTATATATAATAAAAATATATGCATTGTTTTAAATATATATGTAAATTAATAAGTTATAAAAATTTAAAAACAGCTGATATAGTAGTAGTAGTAGTAGTGGCATGAGATGAAAGAAAGCAAATGTATGAGCTTATGCAGCATCAGCCAAAAAAAAAAAAAAAAAAAAACACACCATTCCCTCCAAATGCCTGTCCAGTTCCTCCTTAAATTTATTCAACCTATCAACTTCCACAACGACAGATGGAAGTTTGTTCCAGCAATTAACGACCCGCTGGCTAAAGACAAATTTCCGCACATCTATTCTACATCTGTCCTTTCTTAATTTGAATTTATGCCCCCTTAGGTTCGTAATTGTACACGTTGTACACGTTGGCACTAATGATATCAAGAGTAGGAGACCGGCAGAATTGCTTAACAAGTACAGGTCACTGTTGAAAAAAAGCCGTGAAATAGGGTTGAAATTGAAAGTGTCTGCAATTCTGCCCAGACACGATAGGAGGGAGAATATCATGAGAGCCTTGCCGATCAATTCGGCCCTGGAAAGACTGTGCAAGGCTCAAGGGGTAGAATTTTTTTCAGCCTGGACTGTACTTGTTAACAGGAGAGATTGCTTCTACAGGGATGGGATACACTTAAATAGAAAGGGTGCAAGAATATTTGCTGATGCTATCGAGGCAGTGTTAGGTGGGTCGGAAAACTGCTAGCTTGGGGGGGAGACAAAGACGAATAGATTAACAGTAGCCACTGGCAGAGGTGAAAGAGATTCTTGCACTGCTTCTATTAGAATGAGCAGAAGCCTGAAAAACAAGATGCATGATATTTCAGAGACTGCTGGGAGCCACTGCGGTACAAGTAAACACATGGGTTGTGTTAGGGTAGCTAAGAATAGAAATTGGTGCTTGTATACTTGCGTGTACACCAATGCTAGGAGTTTAGTAAATAAATTTGATGAATTTGAGGTATTGCTCAAAACATCAAAGGCAGATATTGTTGGGATATTAGAGACGTGGTGTCACACAGATATAAGGAATGCAGAACTGGAATTTGGGGAGTGCAACGTCTACAGAAAGGATAGACTGGATAGGAAGGGAGGTGGGGTTATGCTATTAGTTAAGAAATAGATAAAATCCAAGGAAGTGAAGCCAGTGGACATCGCTGGACAGTGCAGTGTCGAGTCAGTTTGGTGTGACATAAGCTTTGGGAGATCAAAATTGAGATTGGAGTGTGCTATAGGCCTAATGACTCTGATGAGTATAATAAGATACTGGACAGGGAAATAGAGTGGGCCAGTAAATCAGAGAGTATTATAATGGGAGACTTTAATTTCCCAGATATTGACTGGAATTTGGGGGCTGGTCACTCACACACTAGCAAGGCTTTGTGGATTTATTGGATGATTGTTTTCTACATCAGCATGTTCAGGAGGCAACTAGAGGGAGGAATACTCTTGATTTGATTATCAGCAGTGATTCTTCATGCATTAAGAATCTGCAGATAAATGAACCACTAGGTGGCATTGATCACAGTGTGCTGCATTGGGATTTACTCAAAGAGGTAACTACCATTAGGAGTAAAGGGAAGGGTTATTGCTTTCGTAAAGGCGACTACGATGGACTGAGACAGTATTTAAATTATATACAGTGGGACCAACTGATGATGTTACCAACAGCAAATGCAAAATGGGAAGCATTCAAAGAGCTTATCTTGGAAGCTACTAGGCTTTACATACCAACTTAGAAATATTGTTCAAGGTTTAGGCCTAAATGGGTGTCAGATGAACTGATGAGGCATATGACGAAGAAGCATGCATGGGATACATGAAAATTAACACATGACACAGAAGCCTATGATAGATACAAGTTGATCTGTAACCAAGTTACAAAGGAGGTTAGGCAGGCGAAGGCAGATTACGAGAAATCTTTGGCAAGGGATGCAAAGAAAAACAGCAAAGAGTTCTTTACTTATGTAAACTCTAGAAGGAAGGGGATGAATCAGATTGGTCCACTTGATATCGATGGGTCAACTGTTGATGATCCTGCTCAGGTAGCTAACAAACTAAATGAATATTTTGCATCGACATTCACACATGAGGAGTTATTTAGCGAGGGGAAAGCCAGAGGTGTATTCAACTCTAGCAGTAAGCCACAGAATCTTGTAATAACCGAGAGTAAAGTGGAGGAGAAATTGTTGAAGATAAACACAAGAAAGGCACCCGGGGTGGATGGGATCTATCCAGTTATATTAAAGGAGGCAGGAAAGGAAGTAAGCAAACCCTTAGCCATAATTATGAGAGCTTCCTTGGACTCAGGGGAGGTACCCACAGACTGGAGATGTGCAAATGTGACCCCAATTCACAAAGGAGGATCAAAGGCTGACACAAGTAATTATAGACCTGTGAGTTTAACTTCTGTTCCAGGAAAATTATTGGAGGCACTAGTTAAAGAAGCACTGCAGGATTATTTAGGCAAGACTTCAGCTATAGCTCGGACACAGCATGGTTTTGTTAAGGGGAAGTCTTGCCTGACCAATTTGATTGGATACTATGATGCAGTCACAAAGAAACTGGATGCAGGGAATAACTTTGATATTATATACTTGGATCTTAGAATGGCTTTTGATACTGTTGCACATGGAAGACTGCTGCACAAATTGGAGAAGTGTGCATCGATATCAAGCATTGGAGGAAAATTGCCGCTGTGGATAAAGGGGTGGCTGAGGAGGAGAAGACAGAGAGTGGTAATCAATGGACACTGCTCGTCGTGGACTAATGTTATTAGTGGAGTCCTCAGGGCTCAGTGTTGGGTCCATTATTGTTTTCTGTATTCATAAATGATATTGATGAGGGTATATCAAGCTTAATGTCGAAGTTTGCAGACGATACAAAGGTAGGCAGGGTTGTCAAGGACACTACTGACACTATGCTGCTGCAACAGGATCTGGAAAGGTTGAGCAGATGGGCTGAGAGGTGGCAAATGAAGTTTAACATTGACAAATGTAAAGTACTACACATGGGAAACAGCAACCCCAGAGCAACGTATCAACTCTGTGGTACTACACTGACAGTGGTAGAGAATGAAAGGGACCTGGGGGTGGTTGTGCAGGCAGATATGAAGTTCTCTGAGCACGACAGACGAGCTGCAAGAGTAGCTCATGGTGTATTGTCAATGATAAATAGGAATTTTTCTAGCAGAGATAAGGAGGTGATTATTCCCTTGTATAAGGCAATGGTCAGGCCAAACCTAGAGTACTGTATACAGGTCTGGAGGCCTCATTTCAAGAAGGATGTAGAGCTGCTGGAACGAGTACAGAGAAGGGCAACAAGATTAGTGAATGGAACAAAGGGGTGCACTTACGAAGAAAGGCTTAAGTTTTGCAAATTACAGTGTCTGGAGACCAGGCACCAGCGAGGTGATCTGATAGAGGTGTATAAAGCCTTGAATGGTTTGAGCATGCTCAGTGCTGATAGGATTCTTCCTCTCGCTCAGAATAATCACCTGAGAGGGCATATATTCAAATTGAGGAAAGACAGATATAGGATAGACGTGCGGAAATTTACCTTTAGCCAGCGGGTGGTTGGTTGGTGGAACAGACTTCCATCCCTTGTCGTGGAAGTTGATAGCCTAAATAAGTTTAAGGCTCAGCTGGACAGGTATTTTGAACGAACAGAGGGGTGAAGTGGAAGTGGTTTTTTTTTTTTTTTTTTTTGGCTGATGCTGTATAAGCTTGCTTTCTTGCATCAAATGCCTCTACTAATGCTAATGCTAATGCTAATGCTAATCTGAACAAGTGGAAGGATCGCTCAGAATTCAGCGTGCTGAACCCATTCAAGGTTCATATGTCGTCATTGTCGAATAAAATCTATGTATAAGGCTGTCAGGTGGTTAAAAGTGGTAAAAAGTGATTCATTAAAATCCGTACAATCAATTAAAATACGTTTAAGACATGTTCTATGTCTTAAACAGGACTCACACATAGGAGGGTCGTAGGCTGTCAGCAAAAAAAAAAAAAAAAAAAGAATTTCCTCTTTACGATTCCTGCGCAGAATAGATTGTCCACAGTTCAATTACAGGCTTTATTTGATGTGACTTATTTGTAGTCTGTATATTCCGAAAATCCTGCCATTGGGAGTGTATCTCTTGCTCTGTATTATTTTCCAGTTCTGTATAGGGAAATGAGGCAGAAAATTATTAGTAGGAATGGCTGATTTTGCTGAGGTATCAGCCAAATCATTGCCCCTAATCTCAATGTGGTTAGGAATCCAGCAGAAGCAGATATTATATTCATGTTCATGGAGAAAGTGGATCGGTCCCCATCCCATATATAGAGGAGAGGGCACGGAGAATATTCAAACCTCTCGTGCACTTTGTACAGAGTTGGCGTATGTGTTTGAGAAAGGTCAACTTTTTATCAAATAGGAGATCCCAAAAGTTGTATGTCTAGTGCTACTGGAATAGCATTTTGTCCAAACCTCAATTCAGGTTCTGACCTTTCCGCACCCTCCGTATTTGCTGGTCACGGGCTTGATGGTGGTCTCCTCCCAACCTGGCTACCCATTAGCCAGTGCCCAAGAGTTGAGGCGATTAATGGCTCGTTGCAGTTGTCTTTCAATAACACACGTTGCATGATCGAGAATATATGCCAAAGTCATCAACATAGAGGGCTCTGTTTATAGTTGGAGGAAGTTGTTCTGTGATGAAATTTACTTTGCTGCCAAAAAAAGCATGACACTTAATATGGATCTTTGCGGTACTCCCTCCTCTTGGCAAAAAGGACGAGAGAGTGAGGATCCTATATGAACCTGGAAAGACCAATTGGCTAAAAAGTTCTTAATAAAAACTGGGAGATTCCCTCTAATAATGAGGCTATACAGGTGTTTTAAAATGCTAAATCTTCAAATTGTCATACAGTTTCTCCATGTCAAAGAATACAGCCATCAGATGATGTTCTCGTTTTAGTAAAGCATCCCAGATGAATGTTTCCAGTTTAATTTAAATGGTCCAGAGTGGAGAGGTTCATTCGGAAGCTACATTGCATGCTGGAGAGGAGATCATTTGATTCTAAATACCAAACAAGAGGAGTATTGACCATTCTCTCTAGAATTTTTCACAAAAAAATAATTAGTAGGAATTTTAGGATCCTTTCCTAGCTTCGCAGAAGCAAAAACGGTTGTCATGCCTCAGGCATCCAGAAACTGCTCTTCAATAAAGATTCGGTTATACAGAAAGAGCAGGTGATCCATTGATTTTGGTGAAAGATGCTTAATCTTTTCATAATGGATGCCAGCTGGTCCTACAACACTTGCCTTAGAAATGTTGATAGCCCTTTTTAAGCTGCTGTATAGTGAAAGGCCCGTTGTGGGGGATAAAGGCCATTGATGTGAAATTAAGTGCCTGTTATTCACTTGCCTATTTCAGGACCAGGAACTCTGGGGAAAGTATGATATCTTAGAAACGTTAGAAAATGTTTGCTTAAGATAATTAGCTATTGCAGTTGGCTCTGCAATATACATTCATTGTATTCTAGGATCGATGAAGGGGTGAGATGTATATTTTCCCTTCATTTACCGGATTTTATTCCAGACCTTAGTTAGTACTAGTGCAGTAGTTTTCAACCGAAGTGCCGCAACAACATTCCAGGAGTGCTACGTAATTTGGGTTTAAGTTACTTAAACTTATTTATTATTTATTTTAAATTTATATGTTTATTTCATTATAAAAAGGTGTACAGTATCTTTTTAGTTTTGTGGTTAGTTATAATTGATCTTTACTTAGTACCTCTATATAAATAATTAAATTATTATATACTGTATACAGGGTGTCTCAAAAATATTGGTACCAACGTTTAGGGGAGGTAGGCAACATCTAAAGGAATGTGAATTGCATAGGAACCCATAACCGGAAACGCCACAGTAAGTCGGTAGACTACGCTGTTCATCAGTTCCCGAGAGGGAAAATTTCTGGTTTACTCTTTCAAGCAGTAGTCGCCGCACGAAGAGCATGCATCGATATACGAACTGTGAGCTGGCAGACATGCACCTAGTGTATGGATTAGCAGAGGGAAATGGACGAGCCGCTCAACGAATTTATGGAGAACGCTTCCCAGAGACAGACATTGAGATGGACCACCGTTTGTTTCCGCGTGTGCATCAAAGTTTGTGCGAATATGGGTCATTTAGAGGTAACAGGAGTAGTACCAGCAGACCACGTTCGACGCGAATTCCCGTCATGGAAGAAAGTGTGTTGAATGCCGTCCAGAATAATCTTACTACCAGCAAACGTGCCGTTGCCTCTGCCTTAGGAGTGTCTCGTTGCAGTGTACAGCATGTCTGGCACGACGATTCCTTACACTCCTTTCATCTCCAAAGGGTTCAGTTACTGCTTCCCCGAGATCATCCCGAGATCTCCAAGAAAGTGTTCAAGACGAATTTTCCTATGTTTTGTTCACGGATGAGGCTTATTTCACTCGGGAAGGCTTATTCAATCAGCACAATGCTCGTGTAAGGGCTCACGAAAACCACATGGTGTGCGCCCCCATGCGGCACAACATCGCTTCGCAATAAATGTGTGGGCAGGTATGGTCGGTGACTGCTTAGTCGGCCCATACCTGTTACCATCCCGTATGAACTCCGCTAAATATCGGATCTTTTTTGAACAAGTTCTACCAGGGTTACTTGACGATGTTCCAGCAAATGTGAGAAGCAACATTCGGTTTCAACATGACGGGGCGCCTGCCCATTATGGAAGGTGTGTTCGTGACCATTTGAACAGGCGTCGATGGATTGGCCGTGGTGGACCCGTTGCTTGGCCCCCACGCTCACCTGATTTATCGAGCCTTGATTTCTTTCTGTGGTGGGGGCCCTCAAATCTATCGTGTATGAATCGCCTGTGGAGACGGAAATGGATCTCGTGGCGAGAGTCGTCTGCGCTGCTGCTACTGTCAAAGAAACTCCAGGTGTGTTCGACCATGTCCGTCAATATATGCTGCGTCGGTGTCACGCATGCATCACGTCTCATGGTGGAATCTTCGAGCATCTGTTGTAACATCATGAAATTCATCCATCTCGTACTCCATTGTTAATATTATGTCAAATAAATGTTTGCCACTAATTACTGTCTTGTGTCATTTCTGCTTCTTGTGCCTCTGCTAATACTACTAATTTCCCGTGACGTTTCCGGTTATGGGTTCCTACGCCACTAATTACTGTCTTGTGTCATTTCTGCTTCTTGTGCCTCTGCTACTACTACTAATTTCCCGTGACGTTTCCGGTTATGGGTTCCTACGCGATTCACATTCCTTTAGATATTACCTACCTCCCCTAAACGTTTGTACCAATATTTTTGAGACACCCTGTATATATAATTTGTATTATGAAATGTAATTTTTATAATTATACTATTGTAATAACTATCATATAACATATATATATATACAGAAAGAGAGAATCAGATCTAACAGGAAGAAAATTGAGTAGGGGGTGTCACAAAATAAAATTGTTTTATTTTGTGGCACCAGGTTCAGGTAATTGATGTGAAACGGATCCATAAATCCTTTTAACTCTCACGGCGGATGTAAAGTGCATGTTTAAAGGCTATTAGATTGATAATTATTATTATTATTATTATTAGCTATATGGTGCAAGGAAGCCTGAGGCTTCTACTGCACCAGCCAAAAAAAAAATTCTGAATTATCCTGAGAGAGAGAGAGAGAGAGAGAGAGAGAGAGAGAGAGAGAGAGAGAGAAGGGCAATCACGAAGAAAGAGAAGAATGGTGATATCCAGCTCAGGACCCTGGTTGTGACAAGCCTATACTCACCGGATATGAGCCCCTAGGGTTAATGGAAGAATATCGTTGAAATATCCCCCAAACTTTGTTTTGAGCCTTCTTTTGCTGCTGCTGCGGCTGTGTGTGTGTGTGTGTGTGTGTGTGTGTGTGTGTGTGTGTGTGTGTGTGTGTGTGTGTGTGTGTGTGTGTGTGTGTGTGACTGTAAGCGGTGCCAGTGGTCACACAAAAACCGCGAGATGGGTCACTACTCCAGAAGAATATGGAGAAGGTGGACCTAAGGAGTGAAATGGGGAATTAGACTAAAAAAAAAGGGAGGGGAGAAGGAAGGTAAAGAAGAGATATAAGGGAATATCCCTCAAGGCGAGCAGAAGAATGAGGGAACTAGTGGGAGAGAAACCCTTGAGGGTAAGGAAAAACTGTAAATGATTGAGAGTACATAGAGTTTACGGAGAGTGCAAAGACAAAGGCAAGGCCAAGCAGTGAAGTATGCCCAGCTTACTATGCTTACTATCCTCACACACCTGTAGTGAGAAGGGAACTTAGGGGGCATAGGCATCGTTGACGAAGGAGTGAGAAGTTGCCGAGATGGCGCCTCACGAATTGATCTTACTCCAAAAAAGGGGTTGACATCAACTGTGGAAGAACATAGAGATCCGACGCAGAAATTTTGGCTCCAGAAAGTTGTGTTAGCAGTAGTGCACGAAAAACAGACCCAAGGAGCCACCAAGTTGTAAAGGAAGATTGTGAATTTGGAGTGGCTGGACAGCCACAGCCATCAAACGTCTTCTTCTCTTAAAGCACACAGTACAAAAGGCTATGAAGGAAGTGAAAGCCCTTTTGGTGTCCACAAGTGAATAAAAAGGCTGTATATATGTAAGGTTAGCAATTGTAGTCATAAGTCGAGGTAGGTGACACAAACAATTACATTAGGGTCACCTGGAATTTCTATCATTTACCCATATACGTATTGTGTCTAAATTGCGTGTGTTCTCTGGTCGATTTGCCTGTTTTGCTGGACGAAAAAACTCGTTTGGGGGGGGGGAACAACCTTGCTGTCTACGCCCGAGACCGACTAACTTAGCCATGGAGTGAAAAAAGCCCATTAAATTTCCTCGCGTCATCGACGGGATTCGAACCCGGGCCTTTTCAACCTGGTTTGGGGAGCATGGTGATACCACTGTGCTACCCGCGCAGGGGTAGGTGGCATAGTCAACCATTATGCGCATCCAAGTTTTTCTTACACTACAAACGCAGCGGTCATCTTCAGAAAAGCCCAGGTTTTAAAACCATAAGCCTGGTTTTAATAGAGCCGTGCTCAGTTAACATATATGTTGTCTCCAACTTTGGGGCAAGCCAAGTTAAGGTTTTGGAGGTTAGGAATCGGACTTCAAGAAATAATTTCCTTATAGTTTCACCTTTAATCCTTGGGCCCATCTATCTAGCCAAAATCGAGTTACTTCCTCCCATAGGCGCTTCTTTCGATCTTGATATCTTGGGGAGGTGATATGAATGAATTCTGTTTCTTGGTTTTTGCCTTGTACAATATACTAGACCACTTAAGGCCATATATAACTCCAATGGTAGTTGTCATGTCAAGTGATGATGTGGTTCGACAGGATGATGTGGTTCGACATAACACTACATACATTTCTGGCCTTTTACAGAGTTCTGTATTCATCACAGTGTACCAAGGCGGGTTGGAGTGACATTCTGGAGCCGTCCTACGTAAGGTACTATACATGCCTACATTATTGCATTGGAACACCGTTTCGGTTTGTCATACGCATCGGTATGTGGAAGTTCTTGTGGAAGTTCTCCACTAGTAATTCATTTGTTGACACCCACTGGTATTGCACTACTTCCGGTGGGTGCGGGACTTGTGCATTCGGCACAAATACATAACGTAAACCCGGGCCTAGAGAAGGGCACCGAGCAAAAGCTGTCTTATATTGGAAGTGGGTAAATACCTCGCACATGTTTTTAGGATAGATTTGTTGAGGTTCTACGCCAAAACAGATGAACTAGGTGGAGATGGGCTTTTGCCTAGGAGCCACCCTTGACTCTGGGATACACGTACGAAGTGCACCAGGAGGTATAATATAATGTCTTATATATGTGTAACGAGAATGTTAATGTATATAAAATTGCATATATATCTTTTTGTAAATATCGTATATATATATGTAATAATTGTGTGTGTACAAATAAATGAAATAAAAAATATATGCATCGGTAAGGTTCTTATACTGTATATCGTAGTTGACTATTAAAAATAAAATATTTTTTAAATGAGCATTCTGTTTCGTAAAATTTTCCATTTCGATTCCTGCTCCATTTTCGTCCTCATAAACTGTGTTTTCGATTAATTTAATGTTGTCTGGTAAGTGTCTGGGATGGTAAGGTTGTTGGCTCTGTAACTTTCTGCTTTGTGTTTTTTAGCATCCCAAACATACCTCCAATATCATTCTCCTTTTACAAATTTCCAGATTAAGAATGGAATTAATGAGCATGCATTGTTTAATTAAATTGAACATTAATCAATGTTACTTTTTATAGTTGTTTCGGTCACCAGCATATCAAAGTGATATTAAAAATATTTAAGGAAATTATACGGGACATGTAAGAAAGATGTTCTTTTTGCAGATAAACCGAACAGTGAAAGTGTGTTGGCATAGCAACTCGGTGCATGTAGAAGACAGACTGAAACTTGGCAATACATTGTTTGCCAACAGTGTAATATCCCCTTGGACTGTTAGTGGTAGTCAACCACTCTAGTTATTGATTTTTACCTGTAACATCTTCTGCTACTGCTGACGTCAGAGATGACGTCAGTGCATTCCTTCTTTCTTTCGTAGTCATGGAAACCTCTAAGGTATTATAGATCAAAGTATCTGAGACCGGCATTAATGCAGCTAGTTGAATATTCGAGCTAGAAAAGCGGGGAGAGGGGGCCTGAGTGCTCAAACTTTTCAGCCAACAAGTAACAGACTTCAAGAAAGCACATAAGCTCCTCCTAAACACCGACCCCACAATTTCTGCGTTCTGATTTTGTTATTCTTATTTTTGCCTTTCACGTTTCCTTAGAGATAACTAGTACAATGAAAATTCCGTTGAAATGCGCCATGTAATAAGTGGCTAGGTGAAAATGCTTTTATGGCAGTAAACAAATTTTTTACTTTTTATTTTTATTTATTTTTTTATCGAATTTACTTTAGAATCTTAAACGATGTTTATTAATCTTTAGCGGCAGCAAACAATGAAATGTAACGGAAGTGCGAGACGGATTTGTTCAAATATTTGTATTGTTGCATTTCTGTTACATTCCATCTTTAGCAGCACCTAACAATGAAATGTAACGGAAATGCGAGACGGATTTGTACTGTTGTGGAGAAATATTTCATCACAACAATGAGACGGAAACGCTTACGTCACTGCCAACTAGTCTCTTATTTGTATTGTTCGTATTTGTATTGCTGTTCTAACAATACAAATACTTCCTGCAGTAGTAATGCAGAGTTATTGTTTAAGAACGCGTCAATGCAAATATGAGCATAAAACATTACATCGTTCATAACTTTCGTTGTAGCTGTTCGATTAAATTAAATGTTAAATTAAAAATTTTAACGGTTTTGATTTTCTAGTTTTGTAAAACGTTTACAACCGAAAAGAGTATTTCGAAGATGTAGCCATCTTCGAAATTCCAGCTGAGCGAAATTGAGCGTATCGTGCAAGAATAATAAAAGCTTCAAAGTCACTGAAGAAGTCTCCCATGTCGACAACAGAATGAGTTAAAAAACATAAAGAACGAAAGAAGAAGAAAAAAAAAAAAAAAAAAAAAAACGTGAGTTTAATAAAATCAGCTTCTCAAGAGTCTGGACCGTAAACATCACGAAATTATATTCAAGAACTTCCTGAAGATTTGCCGACCGGGCTAGCCGAGTGGGTAAAGTACCTGCCCAGCAACCCAAAGGTCGCGGGTTCGATTCCCGCCTCGGGCTTGGATCAAAGTACTGCAAAAACCTTGGGAGGTGCAATATGGCCACAGAAGCCGATGCGCCAACAACTACCAAATCAATCAATCAAATCAATCCTGAAGATTTCGATCCAGAAGATCTGATTTCAAATGAATTACCTCACAATTTTCAATTGACCTGAATCGGCTAGACAGAGTGAGTATATTGCAACAACCAGCTTCGATTGCATCGTACAAAAAGAAACAAAATCATATTTCAGCTCAGCTGCCTATTTCAGAGCCTACAGTCTGCGTGGGTAGCACAGTGGTATCGTCGCCGTCCTCCCCACACCGGGTGGAAAAGGCCCGGGTTCGAATCCCGTCGATGACGCGAGGAACTTTAATGAGCTTTTTTTTTTAGTCCGTGGCTGAGTTAGTCGGTCTCAGGTGTAGATAGTAAGATTTTCCCCCCAGAATCTGGGGTTTTTCGTCCAGCAAAACAGACAAATCGACTATAGAACACACGCAATTAATATACATACAACACACAGCACGGCAGAAGAATTTAATTATTCGGGTGGCCTAAAATTTTGTAGACCCTCCATAAATTTCAACGGTAGTCGAGCATGAAATCATTTACAAGAACATCGAACATGACCGTAACTTTTAGAAAGAATTTGAATGAAAATTTCTGAAAAATACATTTGGAGCTGTTCGTGACATCTGTGATCGATTATTGTATGAAAAATGATGTAAAATTGTGCACTCCAGGAAGTTATCCGTCACACTTCTCTTAGAATTTCCAACTGCAGACGTAACGACTATGAACGCTTGTAATACTTGTCGAGCTTCTCTCAAAAATTATGTAATTCCAACATTTGTGGAAGTTGATAGGTTGAATAAATTTAAGGAGGAACTGGACAGGCATTTGGAGGGAATGGTGTGATTTTTTTTTTTTTTTTTTTTTTTTTTTTGGCTGATGCTGCATAAGCTCATACACTTGCTTTCTTGCATCACATGCCACTACTACTACTACTACTATTTTCGAAAAGTTTGGTTTCGTTTACACTTCATCTGCCTCGATTGGATTTAGTGACCGAGCGACTCTTTTCTCCTCGTATACCATTCATGCAAATTAGAAGACTATGACATGGTTTCGCCAATACGGAATTTTGGGCCAAGTTATTAGTGTTCCTGTAAATGTTAATTCAATAGTCAGTCATTTGCCTTGGATATAGATGACGAGTTTTTCAAACGTATGAAAATTCACAAATTGAGCTATTTAATGGGCTTGGTTCGTAAACGAGACGTAAAGGTTTGGCTAAAGTATCTTCTTACGACACCTTTGTATCGTCTGTATGATATCGAGATTGACGAAACATTCTTCGATGAAGACATGGAACACGACGATGCTCCTACACGTAATGAAATGAGTGAAACTATACCTAGCCAAGGATGCTTTCACATAAAACATCTTTCGTGCGTACAGAATACGCACGTTCTTTTTTCTTTACCTTGTTGTTTCTTCTAATCAAGATGTGCTCTCTTTTAACACGATACGCCTTTAGTGTTGTTCAAGAATCTAAATTTTGTTCCAAAGCCTGAAGATAGCATTACTGGACACCCCAGAGTGAAGGAAACGATCCAACTGCCAAACGAAATCAATGCGGAAAATTTTTAGGGTTGTCACTACCCGAATTCATGCACACATCTCACTTTCAAGACTTCCGTTGTAAATAATACACTGGCCAAAAAAATACGAACCTTTGTATTAAGACAGTCACAGACAGAAGAAATGCGAATAGGTGCAAAGGAAACTGCGACATGGGGCGTTGTTTGTGTTACCCCGTTGAGTACAAAGACTGAACAGGCAGTCGAACAGCCTGTGCAGTAATCCGAAGTAATCTGAAGCCAGAATAGGGAAAACGTGTGATCGCTCTGACTTAAAATAAAAAAAAAAGTCTTATTGTTGGCGCACGTTTATCAGGAGCCACGTTTCAAGAAACAAAAGACGTAACTGGTTTCTGAAAAGCGTCCATCTCAAATGTTTATAATGACTGGAAAGCAATTAGGTATTAGCAATCGCTTGAGTATTGCAGAGAAAAAACAGAAAAATTCCCTTTCAGTGGATCGGAGAACGAGAAAAATCCGCTTGCAGTGGAGCCGTGATTGGACAGTGGAAATATGGAAGAAAGTCTAGAAGGTCAGACGAATCACGATACATTTTGTTTTGCACTGATGATAGGCAGAGAGTGTGGCGAGAACATCACGAAGCGATGGACAGACCCTACTTGCCTTTTTAAGACAACCCAAGCATCTGAGGTGGTATCATGGTATGGGGAATGTTTTATTGGCAGGGACATCCGGCATTCCAGGATTGGATGCATATTCAACCCTGGAATGCCGGATCTGACCGAAGGAGGGTATGCTCCACTCCTGGGGCCATACCCTCCTTCGGTCAGAGCAACTATTCCGAAGCTTCTCAGAGATACATATCACTAATTTCACAGCAAGTTGACTCCTCTTCACTGTTTCCGCCTGGTTAAAATGCACTTTCCATCGTAAATATTGTTGCAAAGTACCTATTTAACTCATCTGCAACGTTTCCATGTTGTCTATATTTCCACCACTACTACCAATTAAGGGGCTATCTGATTCTTTCTCAGGTGGGATGTCAGAGATGTATGGGAACGGATGACAGATGTAATAAGGCAATGTGTAAAAGAAATGGTAGGGACAAAGGAGAGTTTATCATTCAATGATGGATGAGGAAGCGCAGGGGATAATTTTGGATAAGAAGTAGGAGCTATTAAGAGATTACAGTGGACTACATATTAAGAAGAGTATCAGGGAGAAAGGCTAAAAGAATTGCGAACAAGGCAAAATTTAAAAGATACCATGAATTGTATAGTAGGTTGAATACTAGAGAAGGAGAAAAAGAAATATACCGACTGACAAAGGCGTAAAACAGATGTTCGACCTATATGTACCACAGATGAGAACGGGCAAGTTCTGGCAAGAGAGGAGGACATTAGAGAATAATGTAAAAGACATTTCAAAGATTTATTAAATTAAGAATTTCCAAGAGAGCCAGCAGATGCCAAAGAGCAGAATATAGGAATGATAAATATCATAACAATTCATGAGGTAGGAGTAGTTTTGTTGAAAATGAAGTGTCATAAGGAGGCAGGACCGGATGGAATACCAGGTTTGTTTGTTTGTTTGTGGAATATAATAACGCGCATCGGCATCTATGGCCATAGAGCGCCATACGTATAGTTAATATGTATGCTATTTCTTGTTAGATAGAGATAATTGCAAAACTAGTACCAGTAGATAAATGTTTAACTAGTTAAAGGAGGTGGTATACATTAATAATTTTGAGAAATGTAAAAATGCTTGAGACCTTTATTTTATTATCTAAAAGTGAAGTAAGTGTAAGAGGGTGTTCTGCTGTGGCTGGAGTGAAAAGATTCTGGCGTTCTCTTGTATGTTTTGTGCAATCGACAAGGATATGTTTCATTGAAAGCACACTGTTACAATGATAACACTGAAGGGGAATCTCCCCTCTTAAAAGATAACTGAGTTGTATTTGTGTGACCTATTCGCAGACGAGTCAATATTACCTCCTGTTGTCGGATTGAACTGAAGCTAGAAGGCCATCGCTCGAAGTTTGGCTTGATACTTCGAGCCTATTGTTAGGTTGATTTTCCCATGATAACTGCCACTGGCACATGCATTTTTCCTGGATTATTGGGCTATAGTCTTGATGCGATACTTCCCACTTGTCGGGAGGTAGGTTAGCTGATTTGGCAGCATTGTCCACTAGTTCATTTCCAGAAATTGCCATATGTCCTGGGACATAACAGAAGTATATGTTTCTCTCAAGTTCTGATAAGGTATACAAAGAAGTGGTTATTTCTTTTACGACTGGGCGGGTGATGTTCATGGTGTTTTTTGGTGCTTGAAGTGCCCTTAAAGAATCTGAGAAAATTATGTTGTTTTTAATATCAGAGGACTCAATGTGCAACCTGAATTGCTATTAGTTCAGATATACTGAACTCACACGACAATTAATAGACTAATGTGATGTTTCGAAAAACTGCGGCCATTTCAATGTGGGCATCATTCGATCCATCAGTATGTACTACGACGAAGTTGGGAAACTGGTTCAGTACTGCTTGGTATAGTTGCAAGAAATTTTCACTATGTAATGTATATTTATTCCATTGATGAAAGTGTAAGTCGTATGGAGGTGGAATGATGCTCCAATTAGCAAGGGAGAATGGGAGGTATGTGCCACATTGTCTAAGGTTAGATTTAGTTCTAAGAGGTGTTTTATTCTCATACCAAGGACGGTTAGCAGTAGGGCGGTTTCGGTATAACCTGCTGTGCTGTGATGTGAAAAGTATCTGCCAGTTTGAGTGTTCTGGCATATATATAATTTTATATGCATAGCGTAGTCATCATCATCAGACATTTTAAATCCACTGCAGGATGAAGACTTCTCCAGCAACTTTCCAGTTCCTTCTGTTTTGTGCAATGGCCATCGGTTTACTACCCACAAACTCATGAATGTCATCTGTCCATCTCCGTTGTTGTCTTCCAGGTTTTCTCTTAGCTCCTCTTGGGTACCATTCTGTTATTTTCTTAGTCCATCTGTCATCATATCTTCGAGCTATGTGTCCTCCCCAAGACCATTTTAGTTCTTTAGTTTTGATAAGAATGTCCTTTACTTGAGTTTGCTGCCTAATCCATGTGTTTCTTTTCTTATTTAACAGTCTGATTTCCAATATAATTCGTTCCATTGTTTGCTGTGTAGTTCTCAGCTTCTTTTCCATTCCTTTGGTGAGTGCCCAAGTTTCACTTCCATAAGTCATGGTGGGGAATATATATTGGTTAATCATTTTATATTTCAGACAAATTGGGATATTGCTCCTCAGTATGTGACTATATTTCCTGAATGCTATCATTCCAAAATTTATTCTTCTCTTGACTTCCAGTCATTTATCATTATTAGAGCTAATGACTTGTCCCAGATAAGTATATGACTCCACCTTTTCAATTACTGCTCCTTCAATCATTATATCCCTTTCTGTGGAATACTTGTACATCATTACTTTTGTTTTAGCCATATTCATCTTTAGTCCAAAATCCTTAATAACTCTGCAATATATTCATCGATCCTAGAATACAATGAATATATTGCAGAGCCAACTGCAATAGCTAATTGTTTTAGGGAAACATTTTCTAACGTCTCTAAGATATCATACTATTCCCCAGAGTTCCTGGTCCTGAAATATGCAAGTGAATAACAGGCACTTAATTTCACACCAATGGCCTTTATCCCCCACAACGGGCCTTTCACTATACAGGAGCTGAAAAAGGGGTATCAACCTTTCTAAGGCAAGTGCTGTAGGACCAGCTGGCATCCATTATGATAAGATTAAGCATCTTTCACCAAAATCAATGGATCACCTGCTCTTTCTATAACCGAATCTTTATTGAAGAGCAGTTTCTGGATGCCTGAGGCATGACAACCGTTTTTGCTTCTGCGAAGCTAGGAAAGGATCCTAAAATTCCTACTAATTATTTTTTTCAATACTCCTCTTGTTTGGTATTTAGAATCAAATGATCTCCTCTCCAGCATGCAATGTGGCTTCCGAATGAACCTGTCCAATCTGTTCACTTTCTAATTGGTCTACAATTTCCAATTTCTGATTTATCTCCTTTCTTATGCAGCAAAACTATGATTGCGTTATTCCACTCCTTAGGCGTCACACCTTTTCTAATGCATTTTGTGAAGAGTCTTGCCAGTTTTTGTGTCATGTCCCTTCCTCCCAATTTTAACAACTCTACAGTAAATTCATCATCCCCAGGGGCTTTCTAATTCTTCATTTTCTTCAACGCATGTTCTACCTCATCAGGAAGGATATCAGGTATGTTGTATGTGTTACTAATTTGCGATCCATCTTCCCCACTGCTGGCATCATTCCTTTGCTCCTTGCATAACTCTTTATAGTAGTCTTCTGCTATTTAAATTATGCCTTCTCTGCTATTTATAAGTACACCATCGCTATTCTTCAGTTTCTGTAGCATTTGTCTTTCTGTATTACTGCTCATGGCTGCTGATTTAAATCCTTTGTTTTCCCTTAATGCTTGTTAAATTTTCTTATGTCCTCTCTGAGTCTCATTCTAATGGATTTGCATAACTCAGTATACTCAATTTTCTCCTGTCAGTGTTTTTCTTGCTCTTCATTTGTCGTCTTCGGGTCATCATGACAAGTTTTTCTTGACTGATTTTTTCTTCTTTGGATTTATTTTTACCTATAGGTTTCTTGGGCTTTATCACTTTCAGAAAGTTGTAATATTCCTCGTAGATATTTTGGTCCTCAGCAGTCGGCAGAAGCTCAAACTTGTTCTTAAATTCAGTACATACTGCTTTTTCTCCTCTTCTGTTATCTCAAAGACCTTTGTATTATTTACTTGAGTCAGTTTTTTCCTTACTTTTCTCACATCTATATGAAGTGTGCATCTTACCATTCTGTGATCACTTCCAACATTTACCTTGTTCAGGCCAGTAACATCATTGACGATATATCTTCTGTTAGTGAGGATGAATAGCGTAGTATAAGTTGTTATCTTCTGATTGAGAGAGGAGGTTCGTGTGCTTCAGCATATAAACTATGTATTGGAGATGTGCAATATACTCCTAAGGCAATGCGTATTGCACTATGATGGATAGGGTCAAGCCAGCGAAGGACACTAGGTCTTGCTGAGCTATACACTGGTGCTCCGTAGTCAAGCATCGATCTTACTAAGGCTCTAAAAAATCGTAAAAAGGTAAGGCAATGAGCTCCCCACTTACTTGCTGAGAGAACCCGGATGATATTTATCTTTTTTCTGACAGGACGTTCTTAGTTTTTTTAATATGCTCTAAAAAGATAAGTTTATGATCTAATGTGATTCCTAAGAACCGTATGGTGGGGTGAAATGCTATTGTTATTTGGTTATTTGGTTTTTTTAGGAGCATTAGCAACTAAGGCCATATTGCTCCGGAGATATGCGGTGGTCCTTCCCTGACCTTTCCGCATCCTCCGTATTTGGTGACGGAAATGCTATTAGTTGGCCATTTAGTTGTAGCTCCAGATGTGGGTGGAGTTTACTTGAGCGTAAAAAATGGTTGCACAACATTTTTTGGGGACAGAGTAGAAAGCCATTAGTTTGTGTCCATGAACTGATCTTATTTGTTGCCCCTTGTTACTGTCCCTCAACAGTGTTCATGTTTTTCGCATGACACGAAATGCTAAGGTCATTTACAAATAGTGCTGTATCAATAGTGTTTGGAAGTTGTTCGGCAATGGTATTTATTACAATTATAAAAAAAATGTAGCACTGAGTACAGAGTCTTGGGGGACTCCTTCTTCTTGTAAGAATACTTGGAACAACGAAGTTTTGAATCGAACCTGAAAAGTGCGTTAGTACAGGAAGTTCTGTAGGAAAATTGTTAGATGGCCCCGAAAATTATGGTGGTATAATTCGCGAAGTATTCCATACTTCCACGTGGAACAGTAAGCCTTACTGATATCGAAGCATACCATGACATGATATTCCGATCTAAGGAATGCATTTCGGATGGAGTTCTCAAGTTGTACTGGTACATCTAGTGTTGATCTCTTTTGTCGGATACCAAATTGTGCAGAATGTATGAGATTAAAATTTTCTAGGTACCATTTCAGTCGACGATTTACCATATTTTCAAGAATTTTGCAGAGGCAACTGGTCAAGGCAATGGGTCTAAAGCAAGTGGGGTTTGTTGGGTCTCTGCCTGGTTTATGGAAAGCAAGGACTGTAGCATGATGCCATTGTTTAGGGGATGTCTCTTTTAGGTAAAGTCTATTGAACAGATCAAGGAGTGACTGCAATTATTTAGCACTTAGTTCCTGTATCATGGAATAGTGTATATTATCTGGTCCTACAGCATTGCGTCTATATGTTGACAGAGCTCTACACAGTTCGTGGATAGTAAATGGTAGGTTATTTTGCTCATTTCCTTTTGATGAAAAGTTTAATTTTTGTTTTTCGGTATATGTTTTAAGTCTTCTGAAGGTTGGTTTTTGGTTTTTTTTTTTTTTTTTTTTAGGACCATTAGCAACTAAGGCCATATTGCTCCGGTGCGGTGGTCATTCCCTGACCTTTCCGCATCCTCCGTATTTGGTGGTGACGGGCTCGAACCCCGGTCTAATCAAGAAGCGTGTGCTACGCACTGCTGCTCCTTCCCACCTCGCTGCGGAGGCGCCTCTGCTGAAGGTTGGTGTGTATCATTCCGTTGCTGATGTTTTGGCAAAAGTTTCCCCTAAGATATTGTCAATTTGAGCACGGTCAGAAACGTTCTGTCCTCCCCATTCCATGATAGGCAGAGAGTCGTCTGATATTTACCACTGTCTGCGTGGGTAGCACAGTGATATCGTCACTGTCCTGCCCACACCGGGTGGAAAAGGACCGGGTTCGAATCCCGTCGATGACTCGAGGAGCTTTAATTGGCTTTTTTCACTGGCTGAGTTAGTCGGTCTCAGGCGTAGATAGCAAGGTTTTTCCCCAGAAACTGGGGTTTTTCGTACAGAAAACAGGCAAATCGACCAGAGAACACACGCAATTTACAGACTAAATAAATATGGGTAGATGTAATCATTTGCAGGGGACCCTAATGTCATAATTTGATATTTACCACTCAAAACAGGCAAATCGACCAGAGAACACACGCAATTTACAGACAAAATAAATATACGGGTAGATGTATTCATTTTCGGGAGACCCTAATATCATAATTTGGTTTTTTGATATTTACCACTCATTTTTTTTTATTATTTTCCAAATTTTGTGTAGGAGTTTCTTGTTTGTTGGTTGAGGTGAAGTGGATCAAAGCTGCCTTTTTATTACAGCGTCTAACATACCTTGCTCTGGTGTGTGTTTATACTAGATAAGATTTGCTGTAATTGGGCTGCGGCGAAAGGTATTCCAGGCTTTGTTTTGCTCTTTTTTAGCGGCACAGCATACGTCACTCCAGGGCCGGATTTACATATAAGCTAAGCAAGCTACAGCTTAGGGCCTCGCTCCATCTTAAAAAATCCTTTAATATTGTCTCAGGTTTACTGTAAGAGAGAAGGGCCTAATACATGTCATAGCTTAGGGCCAAAACAAGTTTAAATCCAACCCTGCATCACTCCACCAGATTTTTAGGCTTATCAGCAGTTTTGAAGAAGATTTTGGTATGGTTTTTTCTGCTGCATATAATATTGTTTTTGTAACATACTCAACGGCTTCATCGGTTGAGGATTCTTGGATTATTTCATTAATATTGGCAGCAAGCTGCGTAGTCCGGGCTCGGTGTGTCGCAGTCCGATCCTAGGATTATGATCATTCATATGGCATGGTTCCACGTCCATGTTATCTTCAGTTAGGTATAGAGTTGTGCGTCTTTTTAGAGTGTCCAATTAGTGAGTCTCTTTTGTGGTTGGGATTCTGTTCTCCAGAAGGGTGGGTCTTAGTCCACCTGCCATTTTTGGTAGTTAGGTCGGTTGAGCCTTTTGTTTGCGGTTGTTCCTTGCTTCAGATTTGTTGTTGTCCAGATCCCCATGTCGCGTTTCTTCTATTCCTCTCGGTTAGGTTGTTTGGTTCGCTTGTTGGGGGTAGAGGGTTCGGCGTCTCGCGAATAGTACCTGTGAATTTTCCGAAAAGGCGATGTATGTCTCCTTGCCTTCTAAGAGACGTTGTTCTTGGTCTTTGGGACAGTATTGTATTCTTGTGACCATTTGGCAGCGGAGGTCATCATATTGGTGGCAGTCATCCATTAGGTGCTGCCAGGTTTCTTGCTTGCCACAGGTATAGTTGTCGTCTGTAATTCCGAGTGAGGTCAACTTGGCCTTGATGGCACCATGTTCTGTTGATAAGCCTGGTGAATACCAAGTCGGCGTCTTCGGCTGAAATCTGTCAACTTTAGGGAGGAATTTTTTGGTGATTTGTTCCTTTGTGGAGGAATCCCGGCGCGCCTGCCACACTTGCAGCAGGTGAGCCTGAAGCCTTCTTTTTTCTGCAGCGTGGTTGTTTGCGGGATTTGCATTGAAATCCTGGTGTGTGCAAGCTGTACCCTTGATGAGCTCATACAGCATGCCTCTTTTGACCACCTCAAGATCAAGGTGGAGGGTTCCTGCGATAATCTGTAGTGCGTGTGTGTGTGCTCACCGTGCTGCAGACACGGATAGCGGATAATAGCACAGTTATGTGGGTGGAATCCAGGATCCTTAGGTTGATAGCAGTGCCCGTTTTTTTATACCATGCACCCGCTGCATATGTTACTATTGGCAGAAGTGCTGCATTATAGTACAGCTTCATTGTGCGTTGGTTTTATCCCCAGTCTCGCCGAGCGATTCTTTTAACCAGATAGTGCAGCAGCATATCTTCCTTCTCAGGTGGTTGAGGTGTAGTTTGAACGACAGTTGCGTGTAGAGTATGACTCCCAGATATTTGAGATCTTTGCTGAATCGGATGGTTGTATTGCTTATTTTTATCTGGGGAGGTCAGCGTATATCCAGCGTTCCCTTGAGGAGTAGGAGCAAGAGGAGTGTTTTGTTACCGACGAGTTCCAATTAGGCTGAAGGGTAAATTTACAAATCAGTGATGAGGCCAGCTGTGCTATGTGGCTTAAAGCGCTGGGCATTAAAAAGAGAAAAGAACAATAGTTGCATGAATACGTTAGAGGAAGATTAGAGTAGACCCCAATTGGGGATAAAATAAAAGAGGGGAGACAGATCGTTCGGATATGTAGAGAGAATGGGTCAGGATGACCTAGTAAAGAGGATCCTGAATTTGCGAGGAGGTAAACGAAGGCGGACACGATCTAAGAAGATATGGATGGAGGTCGTGGAAAGGGACAGCGAGGAATGTGGAGTTAGAGAAGGACTCAAAAAGCTGATATCAAATGGATGGAAATAAGATATGGAAAAAGAAAAGATCCGATTAACTCCCTTCTTTTACTTTACACTTATAAATAGCAGAGCTCCTTATCTCGCTTCTTGGCTCTCTTTTCGAGTAATTTCTCGCACTCAGTCTTCGCCTGTCTTGCAGGGTTCTCTTAAAAATATGTTTATAAATGTCGTAAGAAACAGTGTCTATCTTTAGCTATAGCGTGTAACTATCTCATTTTCCTTTTCCTCAAAACCTTTCAGATTTCTTTTCATCTATTCTCGCCTTTCTTTTGCGGTACTCTTGCACTAGAATGACTGCATTAGTAGCTTCCAGGATAAAACCTCTTAGTATAAACGCATTCGACAAAACAACACATAGTACAAGAGTGCTGTGCAAAGGGATACATCGGAACGTACAGGGCATTAGCCCTCTCACAAATGGAGTACAGAATCATTTGCCCTCACAGGGTTCAACCTTGTCAGCTAAAAGCACCTAAGGGTACAAATTCATATTATTAGTTAACGGCACCGGAGATTATCACTGATCAGTGTTGAATCTGGGGGGAGCGGCGACCGGGGATGAGTTTCACTCCCGCTGAAATAAAATTCCAACCCCCCGGAGAAAAACTAATTTTTATTTTAATATTCGTTCAAAGACCTTGGACGTTGAAATTTTCGCCACATTTTTTGTTTAATTTTAATCGAAATTTTCTTCTTACTGCGCTCTTTAGGGGACATATTATCAGTTTACATAATGTTTTAATTATAAAACATGAATTCAATAAATTTATGTCAAATAAACACACCACAGAAAATCACATCAACTAAGTGTGGTACTCGTTAGGTGGTACACGGCAAAAATAAATCACTAAAATTCCAAAAACACGAAATTTTCAAAATAATTAAATGGGCAATATTTCTGGAGGCACAAATTGTAACTAAAAGTCACTATTTCAAGTGTGGCATTTTCGTTTTATGGTTTTCAGGTTACCTTTATTTTCACACAAACCATTCTTCATGATGTTTCACACAAGTGGTCTGCTTGCAAATTCTTTGTTTGTATATCGCAAAAAAGACAACGACTGGATCGCTGGCCGTGAACAGGTTTGTCTGAATTGGTTCCTGGCGGATGCTATTATAATTAGAAAGTGTCCCGCGACTTGCAGAGAAAGGGCTAAACGATGTCTGGACAGAGAGGGGAGTCTATTGCAGCCACTATTTCAATCTCGGCAGTTTCGCTTTATGGTATTCAGATTCCCTTTATTTTTATTTTTATTTTATTATTATTATTTTTTTTTTCACAGCAAGATTCTACTTTTGGCTAATTCTCCCTTCGTATACCGCAAACAAGACGGTTTGGTCGCAGCCTATATAATCTAAATATATAATTTAGATGATTAGCCTATAATCTAATTTATATTATAAACCTATATAATCTAAAAAGATTTTATAATCTTTTTATTATATATGCATCTGTACCGTAATATTCAAGACTGCATAAGATAAGCTTAGAGGACCAGAATGGGTTATCGGAAAAATTAATAAATGAAGTGATTGACATATGCAAAGAAAAAACAAAGAAGAATAAGATTACTATTGTAATATCTGCATGTTTGATTATAATTTGTATGATTTTTTTCCGAATTTTAATCTGTGATTTTCATATTATTAAACTGTGATTATTGTCATTAATGGAGGTTTTGTGAAGACTAGTAGTATTTAGATGCGAAATAAATATTTCCTTTTGTTTACTATTTTGTTTTCTCATATTCTCTTATTTTAATACCATTCATAAATATACAGATTTGTTTGTAATACAGTATATGCATATGTTGAAAATATTAAATAATAATAAAATATATACACCTATACTACATGTACCCCTCAAATTTACATTCTTCCCCCTCCGGTGCATGTATCCCCGAAGTTTACATTTTTCCCACCCCTGGTGCAACACTCTGGATTCAACACTGTCACTGATATCCATATACATTTTTTTTTCTTTGCCTTAGAAATGTGTGCGTGTTCACGGACCGATTTGCAATTTGTATGCGGTACATATCAGAATACTCGCTACTAGATCGATGTATGTATAACCTAGCCATTCAGTGTATACTGAATGTCACGAACAGAGTTATTCCGGGTTGATATCGGCTAACTATGGCCATGATTGAAGAGGACTTGAAAAATATCTCCGTCGAACCCAGGCCACTCGTTTGGAATGGTTTTCGATTCCTGCCAAACTCAGACCTCTCCAAATGAATGGCATACGGCGATGTATCGTTCAGACTAATTTCTCACGGAGAACGCCGCTATAGATACATAGTGGAAGCAGGAATACCTCTTTCCCTAAGTGTAAGGTCGCCTGGTTCGACAAATCCCGATGACAGCTGTTCCATGTTGACGGCAAGACTAAGTTACGGCTAAAGCAGCACAAATTGATTTGCAATAGCACATAATGCTAGGAGTCAAGAGTGCAGGCTCAAAGTGTGATGGTGTGGAATTGCTTTTTTCTGGCACCCATTAGGCTCCCTGATACAGGTAGATCAACGGCTGAATACCACAATCTACCTGGTATACCATTTCACAAGACACAGATCATTTGGAAATGGTTCCAAGAGCTTCAAGGGGACGAATCTATCATATTTCATTAACTTTCCCATTCATCGGATCTCAACTCAACTCGACTGAAGATCTGCGGGATGATGTGGACTAGCTCTTCGCGGCAGGCTCCCCTCCATACAATCTGAGGAATCTGTGGAATGAGAACAAGTCTGCATGGGCCAGCATCCCTCTAAAACATTTTCCATATCTTGACGACTTGGGCTGTTTTGAGGACTAAAGAGTGGGCGATATTCGCTATTAAAAATAAATAAAAAAATTCTTGTTTATACTGCGGCACGACCACCAGGCCAGTTGAGTTTACAATAAATCATCGATACAAATGTTAATCGTATTTAGCAGCCACGGGCTGGAACCCCACTCTACTGAAAGAGCGCGTGCTATTGCATTCATGTACATGACCAGTCGACTACGTCAGGCCTGTCTTAGGTGGAGGTACCTAATAACCTAGCCATTATCAAAACCCATTAGTTATTCAGATAAAAAGATTTAAAGGAAAAGACAAGTTATATTTTACTAATATTTCTTTTTATTTAATTTTTTTTAAATGTTAACAATGCAATCATACATAATAAATTCAAATCTACTTTGGTATTAATTTTCAGAATAACACGCTCTCTGCCCAAGTAGACATTTAAGAGTGAAATCATTCATGGTTCAAATTGATAAACGATTTTAAAAAAAAATCCTTTCTTATTTTGAAATATTATCCGTTTCTCGGGTGCTTTCCTCATACGTTCTGTGAATTATCTTTCCGTACATTCTTTCTCTATTTTGTCTTTTATTTTTTCCTTTATCTCTGGAATTTTTTCTTAATTTCTTAATTTTTTTTTTTTACAAAGTACTCTGTGCATCAGTTAGTCTACATCCATTCACAGAGAAACACCAAACTCACTGAACAAACTTTTCCTCTTCCTCATTTATCCCTTCTATTGGTGTTCTTTGGAACAATCTTCCTTTATATGTATGTGTTTTCTGAAAACCGCAATCTTAAAAAAATAAATTCTAACATCAAATAACCTTCTGTCTTCTCAACGCTAAGCCAAAATAATACTACGGAAATACAGATTCCAGTAATCTTCCGGTTTGAGATTATAAAAAAATTATTACATAAGATATTTTGACCTAGATCTACACCTTTTGTTTTCGAGTTACTGATGCTCTACAAGTCATTATCAGAGCAGTGTATCTCAATACCAGAGCACTTCGCTTTTTTTTTTTTTTTTAATACTGTATGCTCTTAATATAAATTTAAACTAATAACACAAATTGAAGCCATGGCCAATAAATCCATACTAAAGTTGCACTATAAAAGAAGCCAACATGGATGTCATTATGATACAGTTTAATTGCTTAAAAAAACAGACATAACTCCTTCCAGAAGAAAGACAGTAATCGGGCTTAAGTTTATTATTAATCAGTCATTATATATCTGGTCGTGTGCCTCTGAAAAATAAAAGCAATCTCGCACAAAGGTAAACTTCAGTTTCGAAACAAACTTTGCCTTCAAAGCTCTTTTCCAGATTGATCTTATATAAGGCGTGTTTTATAGATCTTATATAAGGCATATTTTATGAATAACATTTTTGTACACATGTACATGTCATTCATTGTATGTCGCCAGGATAATGTAGCACTATTGGCAGACCACATACTTTTCCAAAGCCAGTGTCGTTGACAATGTCAGAAAAAAACTAACTAAATCAATTTACATCAGCGTTCTATCCTGAAGAGAAACAGCGGGGCCTCCCAATAATTCAACGAACCCAGGAGCGCATCATGCTTAAATTCAACGGATGCTGGAAAGCAATAGAACGAACAATCCTAATTAATTCGAATTCGAATTAATTCGAACGAATTATCCTAATTCTTGCGTAAATGTGCGGACATTCTGAAACTTATACAGTTTCAGAATATCCGCTGATGAAGGAATTTCACTTTCTTCTTTTTTTAATCCATACTGAAAAGTCAGTACATGGCTTTACCGTACAACACTCTTGTCCTACGGGGAAGCATCCTCTCCGGTTTAGTAAATTGGAGTTCTACTTAGTTTTACGGATCATCAGCATCTTAAGTCGTCTGTATTATGTCTGCAGTGGGGCTTCACGGGCCGATTTAGTCCACACAACACATAGATCGGCCCGTGGGGCTTCACGGGCCGATCTATGTGCTGTGTGGACTAAAAAACATGGAAACACTCACGGAGGAGAACTCTACTCCCTCCACCTGAGATCAGATAATACAGCCTGCCTGGAATGAAAAGGCCTTTAATATAAACAATAACGGCCTTTTACAGAGGTCGGAACTAGGAGACAACATTTTTCCAGTCACCAATCAAACGGAGACAAGAAACTTGAAAAAATCATCTCAGACGGTGTGTTTCTATTTATCAATTCAATTTTTGACAAAAATAATGCTAATTTAAGGAAATAAAGTCCGCCTATACAGGGAGTCTCAAAAATATTGGTACAAACGTTTAGGGGAGGTAAGTAACATCTAAAGGAGTGTGAATCGCATAGGAACCATAACCGGAAACGTCACCACAAGTCGGTAGACGGCGCGGTAGTCGTCGCTCGAAGAGCATGCATCGATATACGAACTGTGAGCTGGCAGACATGCATTAGTGCAGTGTTTCTCAATCTTTTTACTCTCGTGGCACATTTTCCAAAGAAGAAAAATTTCGCGGCACACCTACGTAGTCATAGAAGAAGAAATTTCTAAATTTCGCGGCACACTTGGAAAATTTTGCGGCACACTAATGTGACGCGGCACACCCTTTGAGAAACACTGCATTAGTGTATGAATTAGCAGAGGGCAATGGACGAGCCGCTCAACGAATTTATGGAGAACGCTTTCCAGACAAACAGACAGACAGACAGACATGTACCGGACCACCGTTTGTTTGCGCGTGTGCATCAAAATTTGTGCGATTATGGGTCATTTAGAGGTAACAGGAGTAGTGTGGGCAGACCACGTTCGACGCGAACTCCCGCCATGGAAGAAAGTGTGTTGAGTGCCGTCCAGAATAATCCTACTACCAGCACACGTGCCGTTGCCTCTGCCTTAGGAGTGTCTCGCTGCAGTGTACAGCGTGTCTGGACGACGATTCCTTACACAATTTTCATCTCCAAAGGTTTCAGTTACTGCTCCCCCAAGATCATCCTATACGTGTGGCTTTTGCGCAGTGGCTTCTCCAAGAAAGTATTCAAGACTTGAATTTTCCAGCCTGTGTTTTGTTCACGGATGAGGCTTATTTCACTTGGGAAGGTTTATTCAATCAGCACAATGCTCGTGTGGGCTCACGACAACCGACACGGTGTGCGCCCCCATGCGGCACAACGTCGATTCATAATAAATGTGTGGAAAGGTATGGTCGGCGACTGCTTAGTCGGCCCATACCTGTTACCATACCGCATGAACTCCGCTAAATATCGGATCTTTCTTGAACAAGTTCAACCAGGGTTACTTGACGATGTTCCAGCAAATGTGAGACGCAACATTTGGTTTCAACATGACGGGGCGCTTGCCCATTATGGAAGGTGTGTTCGTGACCATTTGAACAGGCGTTTTGGGCGTCAATGGATTGGCCGTGGTGGACCCGTTGCCTGGCCCCCACGCTCACCTGATTTATCGAGCCTTGATTTCTTTCTGTGGGGCCACTCAAATCTATCGTGTATGAATCGCCTGTGGAGACGGAAATGGATCTCGTGGCCAGACTCGTCTGCGCTGCTGCTACTGTCAAAGAAACTCCAGGTGTGTTCGACCGTGTCCGCCAATCCATGCCGATGTAACGCATGCATCGCGTCTCATGGTGGAACCTTCGAGCATCTGTTGTAACATCATGAAATGCATCCATTTCGTATTCCATTGTTAATATTATGTCAAATAAATGTTTCCCACTAATTACTGTCTTGTGTCATTTCTGCTTCTTGTGCCTCGGCTACTACTTTCCCGTGACGTTTCCGGTTATGGTTCCTTTGCGATTCACATTCCTTTAGATGATACCTACTTCCACTAAACGTTTGTACCAATATTTTTGAGACACCCTATATATAAACTTTGGGCTGTTCATTTTAAAAGTAAACTTAGAAACAATCAAAGGAAAATACAATTTACTATCAGAATAATTAATAAACAATAGTTTATAAACAAAGCTGGAACTGACCTCCGTAAATATTTGTTTTGATGGTGCAAAATTGTTTGTCTAATATAGTCTAAAATGTCATGTGTAAGAACCCTCCTTCTTTCATGTTCCTCATTCTCAAGTGATCCACATTAGCATTAATAGAGGCATATGATGCAAGAAAGCAAGCTTATACAGTATCGGCAAAAAAAAAACAAAACTTCCCATTTCACCCATCCATTCGCCCAAAAACTTTGTCCAACTCTTCCTTGAATTTGAATTTATGCCCCCTCAGGTTTGTAATCCGAGCAAGAGGAAAATTCCCATCAGCATTGAGCCTGCTTAAACCATTCAAGGCTTTATATAACTCAATCAGATCACCTTGCAGGTGCCTAGTCTCTAGATGCAATTTGCAGAATTAAGCCATTCTTGGTAAGAGCACCCGTTTGTTCCCCTCACCAATCTTGTTGCCCTTATCTGTACTCGTTCTACAACTCTACATCCTTCATAAAATGAGGCCTCCAGACCTGTACGCAGTACTCGAGGTGTGGCCATTGAAATATGGGCAAGATTCCTTTGCGGTACAAAAGTAGCGGGAGTGTTGTGGCTCGTAGGAGAACCGAAGGGGACGATTCTCCAAAGCATCACTGCCTAAAAACACGTGAAACTTGAGAAATGTTTGCGGATTTCTGGAACAAGACATTTTCTAACTAAGGAGGATGTCTTTGTGTGTGCTAGGAGCCATGAGCCCAGACAGTTTTTAGCAAACCCTTAGCCATAATTATGAGAGCATCCTTGGACTCAGGGAGGTCTCCACAGACTGGAGATGTGCAAATATTTTCCCAGTTCACAAAGGGAAATTAAAGGGTGACATGAGTAATTACAGACCTGTTAGTTTAATATTATGAAACTTCTTTATTATATTGAAAATTGCAGCTTTGCACTAACGATTGTTACTGAGTAGCGTTATACTTAATATAAATAACTGAGGTTTACTTTTAAAACGGACACAAAGTACAAGGTATAAAGAATGACAATTCCTTTAGGAATTCCTGCATCTCCAAAGGGATTCGAACTAAGATCTCTTCAAATGAGTGACAAATAAGGCAACTATACTCTCACGGAGGAAGGAAAAATGTAGCGACAGTATCGTTTTAAATTAGTGAATACTTAAATATTTCATCCATTGTATAGTTCTAAGAAAATGTTCTTTATATTAAATCATGTATAAATCTTTAATCACTACGTTGTATTCCTTTAATCGTAGTATTCCTTTAATCACTACGTTGAAAACATTTCCCGCCATAAGAAATACAGTACTTTAAAAATATGGTGCATTAGACCCTTAGTTGCTAATATGCTAATAAAACCTAAACCAAGTCAAATCACAACTTTAAAAATAAACGAAGGATAGGTCTCACGATTAGTCTATCATGATTTTTTAAATGTATATCTCTACTTTAAATAATTCCTTTAATCACTATGTGCAACAGACACACCAGTAATGGGAAAGACACCGGTGTGTCTTTCCCATTGATAGATATATCCTTTGAAAGATATATTCCATCCGCGTTTACTTCTGAAAGAGTTCTGTAAAACATCTACAGCCTAGTTGTTTATCAAAAATTTTAATAATTCTATACTGGTAGATTTATTACAATCTTTTATTATCAAACCCACTAGTTATCTAGATAAAAATTTAATTTAAAAAAACTAAATCAGAAAATAATTAATGAGTTTCTGGTTTCAATGTTCTCCATAAAATTATATTTTTATTTTTGTGAAATCACGATCGATCAAAATATGCTTTTTGATTGATCAGTCGATAGCAAAATCGACCATGCCTGCCTCTAGTCTAGTATCACCAGCCCATGTAGTCTAGTATCACCAGCCCATTGAACAAGTTCATTACTTGATTGAATTAATTAACCTTTTCTCGAGAATACTGTTTTCGAACTCTGGTCAGGTTGTGTAATTCTGTTGCAACGATAAAGACGTGTTTTTTTTTACAACCATACGTTTACAAATGGTCGCCGAGCGAAAATGTGAAGGTAAAATTAAAGGTATTAAAGAAATAGAAAAGAGGAAGAATAAATGTAATGTTTGTCGTTGTACACAATCTTTATACAATAAGTACACAATAAGTGATCCACTTTTAATGATTAGAGTCGAACATTTTTCCAAGTTATTTGGAAAACTTTGTAGGTTCAGCTGGTTGGATAGATAGATTTCATCACTTTGTTATAACATCAAGAATATTGCGGTTCCCTCAATGATTTTATAATTGAATTTTACTGTATTTCGTTGTTCAAACATTTGTAATGTAATTTTCAAATGAACTAAAGACAAATGCATAATGCATTAGTACTTAAACGAGACAGCGAGTGAAAATTAAAGGCCTTATACTTGTATAATCTCAAATTTTACATTATTCGTGTGTCTTTCTCAAGATTAACGCCGTTGAAGGATGTATTCCATTCGCGTTTACTTCTGAAAGAGTTCTGCAAAACATCTGCCATCTAGTTTTCATCAACCGAACACCCACTGGGGCCCCCACAAGAAATTTTGATGAATGACTACAGCGCCAGTCACAGTGATACACGAGCTGGTCGCTATAATTTACACCACCCAGCGATAAGGCAGCCCATTACTCTACTTGTACCGAAAGCTGTCTCATTATTTTTATTTTTCTCCGCACTTTCGTTGACAATTTATGACTGAGCAATAACTATTATTACGTTGAAAGGGCAATCACCTGCCTCGACAAGGTTGGCTGACCTGTTATATCAGGCGGTAGCAATATCCTAATGGATGTTAAGACTCTTAGAAGGCTATTTTCTGGATGTAGGTAGTAAAGTGTTGTCGTGTTTATTAGCTACTGGTGTTGGAAGAACTAAGAAGTCCGTCATTCAATGCAGTCGAAGACTTTTGTCGACTTTATGCATTCATACGAATTGTTTGATAATGAAGGTAGTTCAACAATATGTTTGAACTCTTACAAAACTCTTCCGTAGCGCTCAACTTTTTTAGTATCAGCAGTGGGGAAAGTATGCTTACAGAGAAGGTTTCTGCAATTTTATTTTATCTGCCACTTGGTAATCCTTTCGAAAGAGAATGATGGTATAGCAATATATAGAAATTGTAAACTCCAGTTTCTGTCTGTACTAGATGAAGAACCAATTGTGCATATTTTTGGCAAATTTTTTTTTGTACTATTTCGAACACTTTAGCCCAGCTTATTATTATTTTAAATCCCAAAATAGTCAATAAATAGTCAATCTGCTGAGGATTTACCTATCTTCCAAATTTTTAACAAGAGTGACCGGTAATCGTTTTGGGAATCCTCTCCGCACTTTCGTTGACAATTTGACTGAGCAATAACTATTATTACGTTGAAAGGGCAATCACCTGCCTCGACAAGGGTTGGCTGAATTGTTATATCAGGCGGTAGCAATATCCTAAATGGATGTTAAGACTCCTAGAAGGCTATTTTCTGGATGTAGGTAGTAAAGTGTTGTCGTGTTTATTAGTTACTGGTGTTGGCAGAACTAAGAAGTCCATCGTTCAATGCAGTCGAAGACTTTCGTCGACTTGATGCCGAAGACTTGAAGACTTTTGTCGACGACAAGAGTTTGGAGGAGAGGATCCTCCAAACTCTTCTAATATAACCGGACCATCATGTGAGATATCACGTGAGCGACACAGCTATTACTACTACTACTTGACATTGTTCTATCTTTATTACACACGCATTACAGATTTTATGCAAAAATATATGACAGCAAAACACAGCTAGACCAATGTCTAGCGTGTTGTCAATAAAGATACAGATAAAATATAAAATGGCACAGGTTACAGTGTGAATAATAATCATATCGTTAAGATTTTTTTAGGAACTTTATTTCAGGTAAAAAGATTTCTATTAATAATGAGCAGGGATAGCAAAATTGCATAATGAATGATGAAATTTTAAAAAATTGAACAAAGTTACAAATCGTAAAACGAGTAAAAGGGGGACACAAGTCAGCTAAAGTATCTTATAGGTTATCTAACATAGAAAAATGATGATACAGAAGTATTTATGAGTTTTAAAAAGCTGAAGAGGCATCAAGACGTCAGTATCATATTTGATTAGATATTCACTGCAGATGAATGGAGCCGTAAGAAGAGGTCGAACTGACAAACTAGAATGTCGAAACAAATAACTTCAAGACAGAGAGCAGTTATAAACAATCAATCTTACAATAGTTTTAATATACATTAGCCTACCAAACGTATTCGCACCCGTGAATGTGCTGAAGAGTGCGAATGACAGTATATCTGTACATTCCCCTCTAAAAGATCCACAAACCACACGTTTAAAACAAATACACTGTATCTTAGAATCGCCCATCTTCCTCATTTTATTAACTAATGAATTTCATTTATGCATTTGTCACTAATAAACTTATCGCAGAAGGACTATTGTTTTCATGTGTAGTTATATTTTCACTCCATTCTGTATACCTCACAGAGCATTAGAATATTTATCTGTAGATCTGATAGACACAATAAACTAATACTTATTTTAACTGGTTGACTCGATCACCAAACTTTTGCAGAAATTATATACCCACTCTTTAGCTCTGAGACATAGTCGAATTATCAGCTTATTCGGCGTTTCAGACTTTCCATTGATAGCCCAGGTTTGCATTGAGATCTATGCAGGAACTTTTTAAGTAATATTTTGTCGGAAGAACTACAGGAACTACGAATACCTTGAAAGGTTCAACAAGCAGTTTTTTTTGTTTTTTTTTCATTTATTAAATCATATATAGAAAATTTCTAATATTTAGCATGTTAAAAAAACAAAAAACCAAAAAAAAAAAAAAAAAAAAACAATCGTTATACCAAAAAGCGTTAGGTTCCGGAGATGGCCATTTATCTTTTTGGTTGTGATGTTATTACCATGATATCAAAACGCTGGGAATGGAAAATAACAACAATAGAAAAAAAAATGTCTAGGGTAAAAGAAATATAACGTTATTTATAATACAGTATCACCACCCCGACAGTTGTTTCGATGATTGCTACCATCGAATGGGGAATGACAAAATGCAAAATTAGATTTTTATAAGTGAATTTCCATTACCGTTCGAATATTAAATACCTGCTGTGTTTTCAGGTACTACATTGATGGGATGCTTGGCACATTTCGTGAGATAGAAATGATCATTGAAACAGATGCCAGGGTAATTGTGTGTGTGCGCGATGTAAGGAGTGTAAGGAAATCAAGCGACAACTCAGCGTTGTTATGTGCCTATATGAAAGACAGGGTGGATGCCCTCGAAGGATCTAAATTGAGGGACTCATCGAGCTATCAGCTGCCCACATCAACGCCAGAGCTTGCACTTGGTCATCAAGCAAGACAGCGACAACTCCCAAGGCAGAATGCGCTGGTCCCACAGAAACTAGTAGTTGTTGGTGACTCTATTGTCAGGAAAACCGGGAACATGCTTTGTAAAAAGGATAGGTGGAACAGGACCAGGGTATGTCTGCCAGGGGCAAAGGTGACACTGATGACGTTGTAGAGCGGATATCATCTTTTAAGGGCACAAAAGGTGATATAGTTGAACACGTTGGCACTAATGATATAAAGGTAGGAGACCGGCAGAATTACTTAACAAGGACGGTCATTGTTGAAAAAAAGCCGTGAATTAGGGTTGAATTTGAAAGTGTCTGCAATTCTGCCCAGACACGATAGGAGGGAGTATATGATGAGAGCCTTGTCGATCAATTCGGCCCTGGAAAGATTGTGCAAGGCTCAAGGGGTAGAATTTTTTTCAGCCTGGTCTGTACTTGTTAACAGGAGAGACTGCTTCTACAGCGATGGGATACACTTTAAAAGAAAGGGTGCAAGAATATTTGCTGATGCTATCGAGGCAGTGTTAGGTGGGTCGGAAAACTTCTAGCTTGGGAGGATACAAGGACTAATAGATTAACAGTAGCCACTGGCAGAGGTGAAAGTGATTCTTGCACTGCTTCTATTGGAATGAGCAGCAGCCTGAAAAACAAGATGCAGGATATTTCAGAGACTGCTGGGAGTCATTGCAGTACAAGTAAACACATGGGTTGCATTAGGGTAGCTAATAATAGGAACAAGTGCATGTATACTTGCATGTACACCAATGCTAGAAGTTTGGTAAATAAATTTGATGAATTTGAGGTATTGCTCAAAACATCAAAGGCAGATATTGTTGGGATATCAGAGACGTGGTGTCACACAGATATAAGGGATGCAGAACTGGAATTTGGGGAGTACAACGTCTACAGAACAACGACGTCTACAGAAAGAATAGACAGGATAGGAAGGGGGGAGGGGTTATGCTATTAGTTAAGAAACACATAAAAACCAAGGAAGTGAAGCCAGTCGACATCGCTGGACAGTGCAGTGTTGAGTCAGTTTGGTGTGACATAAGCATTGGGAGATCAAAATTGAGAGTAGGAGTGTGCTATACGCCTAATGACTCTGATGAGTATAATAAGAAACTGTACAGGGAAATAGAGTGGGCCAGTAAATCAGAGAGAGCCTAATAATGGGGAATTTTAATTTTCCAGATATTGACAGCAATTTGTGGTTTGGACACTCACACACTAGCAAGGCTTTAGTGGATTTATTGGATGATTGTTTTCTACATCAGCATGTTCGGGAGGCAACTAGAGGGAGTAATACTCTAGATCTGATTATCAGGTGATTCTTCATGCATTAAGAATCTGCAGATAAAGGAACCACTAGGTGGCAGTGATCACAGTATGCTGAAGTGGGATTTACTCAACGAGATAACTACCATCAGGGGTAAAGGGAAAAGTTTTTGCTTTCGTAAAGGCGACTATGATGGTCTGAGACAGTATTTAAATTCTATACAGTGGGACCAACTGATGATGTTACCAACAGCAAATTCAAAATGGGAAGCATTCAAAGAACATATCTTGGAATCTACTAGGCTTTACATACCAACTAAGAAATATTGTTCAAGGTTTAGGTCTAAATTGATGTCAGATGAACTAATGAGACATACGGAAGAGAAGAAAAATGTATGGGATACACATAAATTAATGGGTGACATGAAAGCCTATGATAGATATAAGCTGGCCTGTAACCAAGCCACAAAAGAGATTAGGCAGGCAAAGACAGATTATGAGAAATCCTAGGCAAAGGATACAAAGAAAAACAGAAAAGAGTTCTTTACCTATGTAAACTCTAGAAGGAAAGGGATGAATCAGATTGGTCCACTGGATATTGATGGTTCAACAGTTGCGGATCCTGCTCAGGTGGCTAACAAACTAAACGAGTATTTTGCATCTACATTCACCCATGAGGAGTTATTCAGGAAGGGGAATGCCAGAGGTGAAGTAAACTCTGGCAGTGAGTTAGATGATTTTGTAATAACTGAGAGGAAAGTGGAGGAGAAATTGTTGAAGATAAACATAAAAATGGCACCCGGGGTGGATAAGATCTATCCAGTTATATTAAAGGAGGCAGCAATGGAAGTAACCAATCCGTTAGCCATAATTATGAGAACTTCTTTGGACTCAGGGGGAGGTACCCATACACTGGAGATGTGCAAATGTGACCTCAATTCACAAAGGAGGATCAAAGGCTGACACAAGTAATTATATACCTGTGAGTTTAACTTCGGTTCCAGGAAAATTAATGGAGGCACTGGTTAAAGAAGCACTCTAGTATCATCTAGACAAAACTTCAGTTATAGCTCGGACACAGCATGGTTTTTTTAAGGGAAAGTCTTCCCTGATCAATTTGATTGGATACTATGCAGTCACAAAAGAACCGGATGCAGGGAATAACTTTTATATTATATATTTGGATCTTAGAAAGGCTTTTGATACTGTTGCACATGGCAGACTGCTGCACAAATTGGAGCAGTGTAGCATTGGAGGCAAATTGCTGCTATGGATAAAGGGATGGTTGAGGGGGAGAAGACAGAGAGTGGTAATCAATAGACACTGCTCATCGTGGGCTAATGTTATTAGTGGAGTCCCTCAGGGTTCAGTATTGGGTCCATTATTGTTTTCTGTATTTATAAATGATATTGATGATGGTATATCAAGCTTAATGTCCAAGTTTGCAGACGATACAAAGGTTGGCAGCGTTGTTAAGGACACTCATGACGCTATACTGCTGCAACAGGATCTGGAAAGGTTGAGCAGATGGGCTGAGAGGTGGCAAATGAAGTTTAACATTGACAAATGTAAAGTACTACATATGGGAAACAGCAACTCCAGAGCAACGTATCAACTCTGTGGTACTACACTGACAGTGGTAGAGAATGAAAAAGACCTGGGTATAATTGTGCAGGCAGATATGAAGTTCTCTGAGCAGTGCAGACGGTCTGCAAGAGTAGCTCATGGTGTCTTGTCAATGATATATTTTTCTAGGGATAAGGAGGTGATTATTCCCTTGTATAAGGCAATGGTCAGGCCACACCTTGAGTACTGTATGCAGGTCTGGAGGCCTCATTTCAAGAAGGATGTAGAACTGCTGGAACGAGTACAGAGAAGGGCAACAAGATTAGTGAATGGAACAAAGGGTTGCTCTTACGAAGAAAGGCTTAAGTTTTGCAAATTACAGTGTCTGGAGACTAGGCACCGGCGAGGTGGTCTGATAGAGGTGTATAAAGCCTTGAATGGTTTGAGCATGCTCAATGCCGATGGGATTCTTCCCCTTGGTCAGAATAATCATCTGAGAGGGCATAAATTCAGATTGAGAAATGACAGATGTAGGATAGATATGCGGAAATTTACCTTTAGCCAGCGGGTAGTTGGTTGGTGGAACAGACTTCCATCCCTTGCTGTGGAAGTTGATAGCCTAAATTTAAAGGCTCAGCTGGACCGGCATTTCAAATGAACGGAGGGGTGAAATGGAAGTGGTTTTTTTTTTTTTTTTTGGCTGATTTTGCATAAGCTTGCTTTCTTGCATCATATGCCTCTACTAATGCTAATAGCACTACATTATAAATAAACGTAATTATAGTTCTCTTATGGAAAGTGCTGTTTATTCTTAGTACAATATTTGAGAAAGTCCCATGACAGTATATCAACATGTAAAATAAAATATTGCAACAAACATTTAATATCCTTATCACGGAGCAATTTTTTTTTTATCGTGTAGCAATCCATTAAATTTTCCATTTGACAAAAGCCAGGCAATCTATTTAATCTATCAATCCATAATAGAAATCAACCAATTCGATATGTCTGCAACATGTATATATTCAATAGCATTGATATTAGACGGTGCTAATTGTGTAGGGGGGAGCACTGGTATTGTGGTGCATCCTACCAACGCAGGTATTGTTTTTTTTTTCAGTCATATTATACAGCGAAATTTGTTACTATTATAGAGACAGCTTCTAACATGGGTACAGTTTAATACTCGTTAGTAAGCGAAACTTACTAACGGCTCATGAAACTTAAACAACGTGGCGCCTCCGTAGCCAGGTGGGAAGGAGTAGCAGTGCGTAGCACACGCTTCTTGATTAGACCGGGGTTCGAGCCCGTCACCACCAAATACGGAGGATGCGTAAAGCTCAGGGAATGACCACCGCATATCCCGGAGCAATATGGCCTTAGTTGCTAATACTCCTAAAAAAACAAAAAAAAAACCACGTTAAACAACGTTCATGAGAGATCCATTTCGCTCGAGATGCCACAAAATAATAAATAAGTAAAATAAACGGCCTATTATTAACTTGCACTGTATCGGCTTCAACAGAACTGTTACAATGAAAATGTGAACTCCACTGGCACGGAGAGTAGTAGTATAAACGAAAAAAAATTTTTTTTAATTCTTCCTCATACTGTGCCGAACGGGCAACGCACAATACTGTGGCTCGTTCCTTCAGCACTCTGTCCACTGTTTTTCATGACAGTGCACGATTCTATAAACTAGCGGCACCTGTCAAGCAATTCTGAACTAATGGAATTGAGAAACGCTGAAGACTCCACCACACTCCTCTTATATGCGTATCTACGACTTCCATTTGTTTTCTTTCATTTTGAAACCTCTTATACGCCATCATTGAAAAGAGACAGAATATTTTAAATAGAACAGAATTTGCTGGTACTACAATTGGAAAATGTTGATACAGAGAGTCGCGTAAGGAAAATAATGAACAAAGATGTGATAATAATTGTATTTTTAAGTTATACCTTATTGTCATCACTTCCTCCTCAACCCTCACATATATCAAATATTTGTATTACTATTTCAGATAACAGAAAAATCTGTACCTGTAGAAATAGCATGATTTTTACCTGAAATTAGCAGCCAAACTAATCACTCATAACGTCAAATGCCTAAAAAGAAATAACATAACAGCATATACTTTTAGAAGCCTCTGAAATTTATACTCAGTTACTTCAGGAACCTTCCGAAAATATAATTTATTTAAATATTATTATATCATATATGTGTTTTTGTTGGCCTCTCAGTTACTATGAGAACAATAATGCAACTGGTTTAGCTAAATTATTAAGATTTCCTGAAAACAAATAATGCTAATCTCAGCCTTTATCCAGAGACATAAAGATCTCTTACAAAGAGAATTTACTTTCTCCATCACACTTCAGTATTACAGCATTTTACATTCACTTGCACAGTGAAACATCTGGCTAGTTTAGCATTAGTGCATTAGTAGTGTATGATGCAAGAAAGCAAGCTTAAACAGCATCAGCCAAAAAAAACAAAAAAACTTTCCATTTCATCCATCCATTTGCTTCAAAGGTTTATCCAGTTCATCCTTGAATTTATTTAAATTATCAACTTCCACAACGACAGATGGAAGTTTGTTCCAACAATCAACCACTCGCTGATTAAAGGAAAATTTCCCCACAACTATTCTACAACTATCCTCAGGTGCGTAATCTGAGCAAGAGGAATAACTCCATCACCATTGAGCTTGACCAAACCATTCAAAGCTTTATACACCTCAATCAGATCACCTCGCAGGTGCTAGTCTCCAGCGAGGTCATCTGATTGAGGTGCATAAAACTTGAAATATAAGGGTTCTTTCTTGTTAGTGGAATTGTCTAACGCCAGGCGACAGGGAAAATGCGCAAAGTACTATAGAAAGCATAAATTCACAAATACTGATACACGTAACTTAAAATTAAAGTTTGACTGTAAAAAATGCCTTTCCACTGCTAGATACTGTGTCTTGAATAAATCTGAAGTGGGCCGGAGAAGAGCGTTAAGGATGGTTAAAAAGTACAGTGATAAAAAATATAAGGTGATATAAAGAATGCTGTCGATTTTAAAATTTTATTAAAGAACCAACAAATATAGCAAACAAGTTAGTTAATGTGTATGCAGTGCGTTACATTTTAGATGCGTTAGCAAATAGGAATAATTTATGATTGATAACGTAGTTCCGCCATCGACATGAAAATTTGTTACAATGATTCTTAAAATATTCGAGGTAAGCATTGCAATGTTGAAATGGATTAGAGCTCCTCTTCCAAATTTATTTCCGAAGGGAGGAAATGCTATTAAATCGGAATTCAGTTTAGGATTATTGCAGGGGCCAACAGAATATACGTCGAAAGTTTGGTAGCAATGCGCATTTTTCTTGTAGATTAATACGAAAACATACTTCCTTTTTGCCCATTTTTGTAGTGGGAGAAGGGAACGAGAGCTGTGAATAACTGGACTTGAAATTTTCCCAACAGAACATAGGTTAAAAATTTGACCTCGATCCGACTTTTCGTTTTCGAGTAATATGCAAAATATACTTTCATTTATATGAATAGATTTCTGTGGTCGGGAACGAGGTGGGAGGAGGCTAGAGTCTATGATTGATCTTAAAAGCTTTCCAAGGACCAACGAAACACGCTGAAAATGTGATATCGATTGAACTTTTTTATTTTCTTAAGTAATGTTTAAACATTTGATAACATACTTCCATTACAAGTTAGGTAATGTACGTAGTGTGTTCTATTGTTTTATTAATTGCATTTTTTTTTCTGTGATTAACTGAAGTGAAAAGTAAATATAGTCATCTTCTTATCAATTAATTACTAAGATTATAACTTTATGGTTTTACCTTCTCTAAACTTACCCGTTCAGTTTAATTACAACTGTATAATATTTACTCTCCTCCCGAAAACTTTTTAAGTCTCTTTTCACTTTATATACAGTGGTGCTCAAAAAAATTGCACCACCTCATTTTTAGGGTGTTTGTCTTTATACTGGCAGTTAATCTTTTAGAAATAGCTTAAAGAACATAAATAACAATACACATATGAAACTATTAATTGTAGAAAATTTACTTTTATGCCTTGAGTAATAGAATTAAATATGGGTATACAATGAAATAAGTACTTTTCTCCAAAATATCGGTTCACTGTACCCTTCATAAATTCAAGACGAATAACTTCTCTATGCGAAATACAGCCCCCATATCATTTGAGATGAAGAATGTTTCTCTATGGAGACGATAAAGCAGTCAGAATGAAATTCTTCTCCTCTTCTTCGTCAAACAGTCTACTGGCCGTCCCAACCATGCAAGTTCAATTTTGATTCATCGGAGAAAATAACACATTTTCACTGATCCTCAGAGCAACTAGCATGCTCTTTTGCCCGCTTTAGACGCTGGGCTTTAATTTTTTGAGTCAAAAGTGGCTTCTTTCTTAGGCGCCATGCTAATAATCCCGATGACCAAAGGCGTCTACGTACTGGTAGCAGTACTTACCTTTACTCCTATATCCTCACCTCCCATGCTGTCTTGAGATCTGTCCAGGAACTTCTGTTTCGGACACACAGACGGACCAGAAATCTATCTTTCAAAAGATTTTCGTGTATGTACACTTCCTTCCTTTGTTTAGACTGCCAGCTTCTGATCATTTTCATAATAAATGTGCCACTGTTGGCTGATTACAGTGAATCTTTTAGCTATTTCATGCATACAATGTCTTTCTCCATTCAAGGTAACAGCAATACTTTTCCTAATTTTCCTGGTGTTAATTTTAAAAACTTAGCCATTGCAAGAGCATAGAATACTGGACTTGTGACATGTGCATTGTACACTGGTGTGCAAAACTTATGGACCAACACTATTTATAAAGGTTACAACCACAAAATCAAACGAAACACCCTGTGGCGATTTGCATAACTGTGGCCGTTCAGTAGAAAGCTGGTGCACATGCAAAAATTTGAATCGTGATGAGAGGGCTCACATAAACAGATAAAACCAGCAGTTCAGCAGTTATGTGCAAATTACCGAATGGTGAGCACGATTGTTACAGAAGTTCGATTGGTTTCATACAGTGCTACAGACAATTAAATGGGCCAGTAGACAACATCTAGATGACTCTACCCGGGGTCGAATAGGGAAGCTCGAGGAAGGTCGAAGTGCGAGGAGTGTGGCTGCAAAGTTCGGTATCGCCCATACCATCGTCTCACGTGCGTGGTTGGCCATCAGAACGACAGATACAGCTGTTCGAAGGACCAGTGGTGGTCGTCCACGAAAAACAACGCCCAATGATGACCGCTATATACACTCCTACAAGGACCGACACCAGACAGCGAGATCCATTGCAAACCACCTGCAGAGGAGCACAGCACGCAGAATATCGCGGTTTACTGTGGTCAGGCAACTCCACAAAGGTGGACTGTTTGCCCGACGGCCAGCACGCTGTGTCCCTTTAACACCTGCCCAACAGAGACACCGTTTAGAGTGATACATCGAATACAAGGACTGGACAGCAGCGCAATGGGGTAAGGTACTCTTTACTGACGAGAGTAGATTGTCTCAGCAGCGATTCTGAGCGTCAGCTAATCTGGAGAGAGGTTGGCACACGGTATCACCCAGCAAACATCACTGAGAGGGATCCATATGGCGGTCGAGGTGTTCTCGTTTGGGGAGGCGTTATCTTGGATGGACCTACACAACTCCTGATACTGGAAGGCGGTACTGTAACCGGTGCACGCTACTGTACTGAGGTAATCCTTCCCCATGCGCATCTGTTCTGAGGCGCCATTGGCCCGTGTTCGTGTTTATGGATGATAACGCCACACCCCATCGCACTGCAGCTGTTGATATGTTTTTGGAAAATGACGACATTGTTTGCATGGATTGGCCTGCCCGTTTCGTTGATCTAAATCCCATCGAACACATATGGGACGCCCTGGGGAGACGCCTAGCAGCACGTCCACACCCGCCAGAAAATGTTCTCCAGCTGAAGATGGCGCTGACAGAGGAATGGACGATGTTACCGCAAGAACTTATCAACAACATGAACATATCAATGACATCATCTAAGTATGGACAGGCGGTGCAAAGCCTGCATCGACATTAGGGGGTGGCCATAGCTCCTACTAAGGACCACCTCTTCCCTTTGTTCCATCTTTGGCAGTGATGCATCTTTATCATGGCAACCAGTGGTATGTTGCCATTTTTGAATACAGTCCCTCTGTATCGTTTTGTTTCCGTTGTTGTGTCGGTGTTGTTTCCTTCATTATTTCTGTACCTCACGAGGTTCCTTTGGTATACTTTTCCCATATCCAGGCCACTCGTATGAGAAGCTACAGGTGAAAACCTGACAGGTCCTTAAGTTTTGTACACCAGTGTATTTATACTGCCGTTAGGTATAACACGTGACATCATCTAAGAGAGCTTGCTAGAGATGGATGATGCAATATGGTAATGCTATTACAAAACATATGATATATTGCCAAATTTCACAGAAATTCGCTGAATTTTGTAAGAGATGCAATTTTTTAGCACCACTCTCTATATATCTTTCTCCACAAGCGACACTCACGAGTCTTACATAACAATACATGTACAGACTCTCTGAAGTTAACAATACTGCATTAAAACTACATTCAATGTACGGATTTCTTTTTTCCATACAAATGAAGCATATAAGCTAAAGAGCCTTAAAAGCAAGTCGTATTAACAATAAAAAAAAAAGAAACTCAGAATGTTTTTTTAATCTGCAATCGCTGTTCAACGAGAGTTCCATAAAAGATATGAGAAAGATCTATCAAGTGGACACTCCTTCTACGAATGGTATCGAAATTTTGCCAACACCGGATAAATCTGAAAAGGAAAAAGCTCAGCGCCACCTACGGAAAAATTGGGTAAGTGGCAATAGCATGACGGGGGAAAAATTATTTATTTTTTGCTAACTTTGTTATTTTTTCCATGAACCTTTAGAATCGGCAACATTATTAGGCGTTAGCCTATATGCGTAAAATACCTATTGTGCACACTGATCGTCCAAGTGGATGGATTTTCGTATAATTTTATATTTCGCTCTTTTTTCTAAAAGATCCATCCGAAATTTCATTTAATTAAATCGAAACAATGAAAATCCGGCAACTATTATTTTTTGTCCGTATGTAATAATTCGACCCTCAGTCGATGGATTTTCATGAAAAATTACTTTTAGCTTTTTCAGAACGATTTGTTGGGCTTTCCCCAATTGTATTGAAATCGACCAATAGAAATCCGTAAATTATTATTATTACTTTTTCTCCTTATGGAATTTTTTCCGCCACATGACAGTACTGGTACCAAGGACAAGATGTCAAGGTCAAGGTGTGTTTGTTTTAATTACGGTCTCCAGGGTGTCCCCTATATGCCGCTGTAGCATTTGAAAAGGCAAAGGCCAGGCCGGCAAGTGTATATATGTAGGTGTGTAAGTATGTGTCTTATTATGTTGAGTGTTGAGTGCCGGAAACTGGCGACTTCGCAGCCAGGGGGCAGGGGACATCTGGTCCTCTGCCTCCTGACTCCCAACCTTGGCCACATGGAAGCGCACCAGGTTCCACTTTCTAGCTGAGACTCTTACTGGGGCTATCAGACAAACCTGGGAGCCCCAAGGTATTTAAAGAAAGGAAAAGGGATATAGAAGGAGTAGTATGGAAAATGGAGGGAGAGGAAAGTGGATAGAAAGTAAGAGGACGAGAGAAATAGGCATCCCCGGAAAAGGAGCAAAGTAGGAAGAAAAGAGTAAAGTTATTAGTGGAAAAGACAATCAATTTTTTAAACTAAGAAATTAATCTTTTAGATTAATCTTGTAGAACAATAACTGTCTACCTGGCAGCAGTACAAGAAAATTAACATGTCACAGCTGCAATAATCAGATACCAAGACAATTTTCAATTGACTTGGTTAAAACTGTTAACATTAAAACTCTTGACATTATGATTAAAACTCCTGATATTATTATTAACACTCTTGATATTATGATTCAAACTCTTGATATTATGATTAACACTCTTGATATTATTATTAACACAAGACCATGTAGTGAAGAAAAGACAAGAGGTTAAGGTACTAGCTAATGGGGATTTCCCCAGCCAGTAAGAAAGCAATTTACGCAATTGAAAACATCCAATTATTATACCAACGGTGGGCAAATGCGGCTCTTCGTTGAGTTAAGTGCGGCTCCCATTGAAAATTTAAATCCGGTTTTTTTTTTATTATTTCAGAACTTTTTTCACTGAATCTTGTTAAATTAACTAAGTAACTGATATTTTGTTATAAGGATTTTATGTTCTGTTTATTTTTTTTTATGTCTAGATATTTTGCTATTTTTATTTTGATTATAAATAAATCTGCTTTTTGATTAGACCTGGCTAAGGAGGCGCCATGAGGACGGAGGGGGGGAAGAATAATTTTTGGATAATTTTATAGTCCGATTAACTCCGGGTAATTCTTTTGATACGATTTTAATGAAATATGGAAAAGTTCGAAACATTTTTTTAAAAGGCCCAAATATAAAATTTCAAGCAAATCCATCCACTAGGAGCCGATTACTGTATTACATGTGGACGGACTGACTTAAATGGTGAAGACAATAGGAGCTAATGCACATATGCTTCGGGTCTAAAAACAGTTAGGTACTTTAAATAACAACTCTAAACACCTTACCGTAATGATAATGAGAATAAATGAAGAAATATGAATTACTGAAGGAAAAACATTGTGCCTATTGAAAATAAATGCAATCTCCAAGCGCACAACAGCAATACTTTCAGTGGCATGTCAGTTTTATTTCTATCAATAAATAATTCGTGGGGTTGTTTGTAGATTGTGCTACACAGTATATGTACACGGTAATCATTCTGTCCGATGTAACAAATTAATGTTCTAACGTCCATGATAATAATGTTTTTCCGAGGTAATAAGAAACAAGAATTTACAGCTGTACAGAAAGTTGATCATATTTAAAGGAAATTGCGAAAGTTAAAGTACTAATGCCAGTGTTCGTCCTTAGAAATAAAGCCTTTCCGAAAGCATGTTTTCTTTTTGAAGTTTATCTTATCTAACAAAAAAAAAAAAAAAAAAAAAACACGCGCTGATGAGGATTAACAAAGCAGCGACATCATTACCATCTGACACACTTCAAGAAAGCCAAAGTTTCGTTACCAGAGCAGGAACAAAGCAGAGGTTGGAGACCGAAGTTTCCGATGCATCAGCGACTAACAACAATTGTTATGTGTGAGCGTCCTCAATGCAGACGAGATTTTTAATGAATACGCAAGGAAGCAAACATGCTTTTAGCTTTATGAATTGTATTTTCATCAAGTATATATAACGATTAAATGCGTCAACAATTCTGTCACGCTGCACGCGTATTGGTATTACCTTTCATGATTGGCTGCAGTCATTCGTTGACGGACATACAATAAAATCTTTTCTTTGTTCTCTTAACTGATAAAATTTCTTAAGACAAAAAGTTCTTGAAACCTTTGATATCGTCTATCCACACAATACACCAGAACTACTCGGTCTAACAGGTCACTGTCCAACGAAAACAGTTTTTTTAAAAATATTACTTAGAAGATAACGAAATCTTTGTCATTTCATGAGTAAGACATCTCATTCGCCTTCTGTTTATTAAAAATATTTTTAAAACGCACTAAGAAGAAATATAATTTAATTTTCATATGCTCACTTTGAATGATCTTCGGAGCAACACAGTCAGCTATTTATCATTATTCCACATTAGTGCCGAATTGAGAAATAAATGAACAATAGTGTACCCAAATTAGATTTTTAACTTCGATCGCCATAGAAAATAAATAAAATGAGAAACAATGCTGTAGTTTTCCAAATGCAAAACATGTCATGGAATTTTATTTACAATTAACAGGATGACAAACATTTTAGGTAATTAATCTCTGGATCGTACTTAAAAAAAATTCAAAGAAAGTATTTCGAGATGAATAAAGGGTTTAATCTTGTACAGTTACATTTACACCTATACTAAACTCTAATCCCGACGTAAATATATATATATATATATATATATATATATATATATATATATATATATATATATATATATTACTGTACATTTGATGATGTATATATATATATATACAAAGACTTTCTGTATGTTTTAGTGCACTTGAGTGAAGCAACTATTCTAACAAGTATTCTTTACAACGTGCTGCCAGAAAAGTTGAAATGGCTGGCATAGGATCCCAATTTGAACCCTATGGAATGAACTTGAACATCTGGTAAGCACCAGTCCAATATGCCTAACATCAGTAGTTAACTGTTCCATAGGAGAAATGGAGAACTATATTTGCTGAGGTCTATCATTCTTTGGTGAAAAGCATACCTGAGCATTTCATGATAGCCAAAGGGAGACTGAAATGCATCCATATACTTTATAAATATAAAAATATTTTTTTTTTTTCTAGCAAAGCCTAGCTTCTTTATATCTTGTGAACTTTGCTAATACAAGGGATACATTACTTAAAAATACATACTTTGTATATATCATCAAATATACAGTAAAGCTCTAATTTATCAGTTGTTTAGCAACTGATCAATGATTGTTCAGTTGATAAACAACTGATTAATGATAGCGTCATTCGATTGTATATATTTCTTTATGCCAGGTAACAATAAACAGAGTACAGTACAGAACATGTTCAGAATAATGTTGCAGATTTGTATCCTGGATTTTTATCGAAAATAGTGTACATGGATTTTATTCTGGAACAGTCGCTGCTAGCTAGCTATAAAGAGATATTGAGCAATGGCATGCCATAACTACAAGAAAATATCATGTATTATTTTGTATTTAGTATAGAATCTCATTTATATGAAGTTCAAGGGACCTACATTTTCAGTTTTCGTAATAACGAGGTCTGTCAGAAATGTCAAACTTGGCCGTTTTCTTCCGTACATATTTTTATAACATTAGCTTAAGCTTTGTCTAACAATAATGAGAATAATATTTTGTTTAGCTTTGTTTTATTTATAAGAGAAACCATGGGAAAAGAAACAGCATAACCGAAATAAAAATGCAATATTAATACCACGTAAACCAATTCAAGCAGAATCATAGTATTAATATTAGAGGAAACATGAAAATCAATGAATTCTTTAATAATTAATTTAATTTAGAATCAATTTAAGAATCCATTTTAGAATATATTTAATTTAAGAATCAATTTCATTTGCACGGTCTATGTGTTATATTCATTCTGAAGTTCGGCACAGCCATTGTTTTAACTTTCATTTTCATCATTGATCACGCTGTGACCAGTTGATACATAAAACTGGTGGTATGAGAAGGTATATTCTTCAGCGTAAATGACTCAAAATTGTTATTCAACGATCTACGATAATCAAAATATTGCTTTTTGTGCATTTTTCTGTCGACTCTGCCATAATCTCCATGCCAATTTACTCAAATTGGCATGGAGACTGGTCAAATACTTTTAAACATCTTGGCATGAAAATTTTCCAATCACAAGTGAGTTCAGTTCTGTACTGCCATCTGCTTGGCAGCATACCGGAATAGTAAGTCTTTGTTTACATAATTTTCTACCATTCCAAGAATTTCTTCGAATTATTACAGGGTATGGACTAATGAGGCGGATAGTATATATTTTTTTTTTTTTTTTTTTTGGCTGATGCTGTAAGCTTGTTCCCTTGCATCATTTTCCACTACTATATTATATGATTCATTTATACATTACATTTTATCTCATCATATTATATAACCAAGAAGAGAGTCAAAAATGAAATCCAAATCTTTGGATTTGTTAGTGGGGAGCCGGTGACCTCCCATACTGACCTTGGCCTCACCTGGGATGTGGCTCACTTTTCAGCCTCACTTTGTCAGGATGAGGCAGAAGACGTACGTGGCTCTTTGGGCAGTGCGCCAGGAGCTCGTTGGTGTGCATCAGCCAGTGCTGCTTGTTCGGCACATCCTGAGGTGCATTACTCCGATTCCTCTCTATACATCAGAAATTTGGTCATCTCCCCCTGCCTCATACCTTAACAAATATCGCAGTTTAGAGTACTAGTTGCTTAGATAGATGAACAGGGTGGTAGGCAACCCTCTAACTATCTCCAGATCGATCCTACAAGCAAATCTGTGCACCATTCCCTGGAAACATATCATCATGACAAAAAGTGTCCTCACTCTTGCACGGCTTATAACGGGACGAATTGATGCTCCATCGATATCTACATTAATCTCTGGCCCGAAGAAGGCAAGAAGGGAGCAACCCGACTCTTGTCTCCTTCTGCATCTTACGCTGTCAAGCAATGATTCCCTGAGGGATATGTTTCCAGCCAATTGTCTTCGGATATTCAATAAATTTAGGATACACCCTGATAGGTTCTGTGAAGACAAGCTCTACAGGAACAAAATCGTCAAGAACTGCTACCAGATAATGAATCTATGATGTTCACCTGCTCCAGGACATGACTGGACTGACTGCTCTTTTTTTTTTTTTTTTTTTTCCTACTTGCCTATTTGTATATGACAAAGACTGTTTTTGTAACCATGGAATTGTATATTTAATCTTGTAAATTTTTCAGGTCGGGCACGCATGTACTCTTGTATATTGTACATGTCTTCCTTGCACCTTAGTATTTAAATATTCACACCCTTCTAGCACAGTTCCGTCCCGGGGTAACCCAAGGTTTCTTGGGGGAAATAAATTGATTTTAATAATAATAATTATATAAAATACTATTAAATAATATATAAATAAATTTTTTATTTATACTCCGAGACGACAACACGGTCAGAAGAATTCACAAGCTTGACGCAAATACAAGAAAGAGCACCATATTTGGCATTCACAAGGGAGTTAAACCACGGTCACTCAAAACACGTGTACTTATGTACCCTCGCTCTCCTGACAACTTTTAGCATTAGCATTAGTAGAGGCATATGATGCAAGAAAGCAAGCTTATACAGCATCAGCCAAAAAAAAAAAAAAAAAACTGCTTCCTATTTCACCCATCCATTCGCTCCAAATGTTTGTCTAAGTCTGCCTTGAATTTTTTTAAGTTGTCAACTTGTACAACGACAGATGGAAGTTTGTTCTAACAATCAAACATCCGCTGGATAAAGGCAAACTGTTCCATTCACTAATCTTTGGCACCGTACCGCCCTTGTGCTACCACAGGGTGGTAGCACAGGAGCGGTATGGTGTACAGAGTCTCTGACTCAAGGAATCACTTACCTGAAGGCCAAGGACAAAGACAACACAAACCCACAAAGTACAGACCAATCCCTTCCCTGTACTCGTTCCAGCAGCTTTACATCATTCCTAAAATGAGGCCTCCAGACCCGTACACAGTAGTCAAGGTGTAGCTTGACCATTACCTTATACAAGGGGATAATCACCTCCTTATCCCTGCTAGAAAATTTCCTGTATATCATTGACAAGACACCATGAGATACTCTTTCAAACCGTCTGCACTGGTCAGAAAACTTCATATCTAACTGCGCTGTTATCCCAGGTCCTTTTCATTTTCTACCAACCTGAGTGTAGTACCACACAATTGATACCACACTCTGGGGCTACAGCTACTCATATGCAGTTCTTTACATTTGTCAATGTTAAACTTCAGTTGCCACCTCTCAGCGTTTCTAGATCCTGTTTCAAATTTTACTACACTGGTGTGCAAAACTTAAGGACCAACACTATTTCTAAAGGTTACAACCACAAAATCTTTACTTAAGATACTCTTTATTGATGAGAACAGATTCAGTCTCAGCAGCGATTCTGGATGTCAGCTAATCTGGTGTGAGGTTGGCACATGGTATCACCCCGCAAACATCACTGAAAGGGATCGATATGGTGATCGAGGTGTTCTCGTCTGAAGAGACCATATCTTGGATGGACGTACACAACTCCAGATACTGGAAGGCGGTAAACCGGTGCACGCTACTGTACTGAGGCAATCCTTCCCCATCTGCGTCTGTTTCGAGGTGCCATTGGCCCGAGTTCGTGTTTATGGATGATAACGCCACACCCCATCGCACTGCAGCTGTTGATATGTTTTTGCAAAATGACGACGTTGTTCGTATGGATTGGCCTGTCCGTTTCGTCGATCTAAATCCCATCGAACACATATGGGACGCTCTGGGGAGACGCCTAGCAGCACGTCCACACCCACCAGAAAATGTTCACCAGCTGAAGATGGCGCTGACAGAGGAATGGACGATGTTATCGCAAGAACTTATCAACAACATTGTTCTAAGTATGGACAGGCGGTGCAGAGCCTGCATCGACATTAGTGGTGGCAATATCTCCTACTGAGGACCACCTCTTCTCTTTATTCCATCTTTGGCAGTGCATCTGTATCATGGCAGCCAGTGCTATGTTGCCATTTTTAAATAAAGTCCCTCTGTACCATTTTGTTTCCGTTGTTGTGTCAGTGTTGTTTCTTTCATCATTTCTGTACCTCATCATTTCCGTACCTCACGAGGTTCCTTTGGTATGCTTTTCCCATATCCAGGCCACTCCTATGAGAAGCTACAGGTAAAAACCTGACTGGTCCTTAAATTTTTCACACCAGTATACTACTACTAATAATAATAATATTAATAACATAGCGGTGCCCATCACTGGCAATCTCCAGAAAACCCATGAGAAGAAAATTAAGAAGTACACGAACCTAAGACAGGAGATCAAAGAGATGTGGCATATGCAACAAGTAACGACTATTCCGATCATCGTGTCAATCACCGGTCTGCTGCTACTGTTGGTCGAGGAACTCTCTGACTATCCTACAGGTGTTCAGGATTTCGACTTTGATTGGAGTTCGTGTATGTGTTCGCTGGGAGACCTATTCCTGTTAGGCTTTAATGAAGGATCTTTGGCACCATACCGCCCTTGCGTTACCACAGGGTGGTAGCACAGGGGCGGTATGTACAGAGTCTCTGACTCAAGGAATCACCTACCTGAAGGCCAAGGACAAAGACATCACAAACCCACAAAGTACAGACCAATTACCTGTCTTCCAACGTACAAGATCCTGACCAGCTGCATAACAAAGCAGATATCACATCATTAGAGAGCCAGAATATCATGCCCGAGAGCAGAAGGGTTAACCAGCTAAAGAGACTACCAGCTGAAGAACGGTGAAGAGATTGAAGCTATAACAGAAGGAGAGACATAGAAATATCTGAGGATAACGCAGGCCCACCAGTTAGAATACAAGGAGATCAAGGCCCGCCTCACTGAGAAATACCATCAGAGACTGAAAAGCCTGTTAAAATCAAAGCTGAATTGGGGGAACATGGCACAGCCATAAACATTGATGGACCAACACCAACTGAAGGAGATTATATCGACCAGAATAATGATGACCAAGATGAGCCAATACCACCCGAAGTCGGCCATCGAGAGACTGACCATAGCCCGTAAAGAAAAAGGGAAGGAACTAAGAGACCTCAATGAACAAGAGAAGCTATTAAGAACGTGCGGGTTTACTTCCAGGAACACAGCGCCAATGTACCAAGCCATAAGAAATACAGATAAACGGCGCACAACAAGGGGATCACACTCACACAGACAGAAGAAAAAAAGATGGGCAAAGAAGATACTCCACGCCAGACGCTACAATGACCTTCATCAAGAGTTATGTACTCTTGATGAAGGCCATTGTAGCGTCTGGTGTGGAGTATCTTCTTTGACCCAACTAAAACTATTATATTCGGGTAACCTGGAAAGTTACTTTCAACTACCCTTGTGTATTGTGTCTGCAAATTGTGTGTGTTCCCTGGTCGACGAAAAATTCTCAGTTTTTCCGGGGGAACACTTTGCTATATACGCCTGAGACCAACTCAGCCATGGAGTGAAAAAAAAACCATAAAAGTTCCTGGTGTCATGGATGGGGTGGATTCGAACCCGGGCCTTTTCCATATATATATATATATTTTTTTTTTTTTTTATTATTAGGGTTGCCCGTAATTGATTACATCAACCCCTATTTGTGTCTTTAAATTGCGTCTGTTCTCTAATCGATTTGCTTGTTTTGCAGGACGAAAAAACCCCAGTAACTGGGAAAATACCTTGCTATCTACGTCTGAGACCGACTAACTCAGCCACGGAGTGAAAAAAAGCCCATTAAAGTTCCTCGCGTCATCGATGAGATTCGAACCCGGGCCTTTTCCACCCAGTGTGGGATCAAGAGTACATAAAAAACTATTATTTTTAGGCCACCCGAATAATTAAATTCATCTGCCGTGCTGTGTCTTATGTCTGTTAATTGCTTGTGTTGTATGGTCGATTTGTCTGTTTTGCTGGGCGAAAAACCACAGTTTCTGGGGGAAAAACATTGCTATCTACGCCTGAGACCGACTAATCCAGACGACACGGAGTGAAAAAAGCCCGTTCAAGTTCCTCGCGTCATCGACGGGATTCGAACCCGGGCCTTTTCCACCTGGTGTGGGGAGATCAAGAATACATAAAAATCAAATTATAATTTTAGGGTTGCCCGTAATTAAATAAATTAACCCGTATTTGTGTCTGTAAATTGCGTATGTTCTATGGTCGATTTGCATGTTTTGCTGGACGAAAAAACCCCAGTTACTGTGGAGAAAAACCTTGCTATCTACACCTGAGACCGCCTAACTCAGCCACGGAGTGAAAAAAGCCCATTAAAGTTCCTCGTCATCGACGGGATTCGAACCCAGGCCTTTTCCACCCGGTGTGGGGAGGACGGTGACGATACCACCGTGCTACCCGCACAGACGATCAAGAATACATAGGCAGATAAGAGTATATAAATATGACTTCCAACGTTTGGCTCACGAACGGAAGGCTCTTCCCCGAGACTAAAGGATTCATGCTCGCCATTCAAGACCATATAATCAACACCAAGAAGTACAAGACCATGTAATCAAACACCAAGAAATATATCGAGAAGGAACCTGCAGTAACAGATGACACATGTTGTGAGCGATGTGCCAGCATTGTATCTGACTACAGATACAATGTAGCGATGTGAGCATTGTATCTGACTACAGATACAATCGAGCACATCACCACAGGATGTAGGATGATCACCCAGACGGACCAGGAGGCCAGGATAATACATCAAAAGCGAGCTCGAAAATACCAGCTGATCAAAGAAAGTTTATTGTATTACAAGTACGAGCCTCGGGCCGTACGAGAGACCTCTACTCAGGCTATACTAGGATCGTGGCAGCATAACGGACCAGGCGGACACAATAGACCAGACATAACCTTCATTGACAAGAAGGAAATGGCTAAATAACTGATCAACATAGCAGTGCCCAACACCAGTAACCTTCACAATAAACATACGAGGAAAAGATCAAGAAGTACTCAGACCCAAGAAAGGACGTCAAAGATATGTGGCATATGTAACAAGTAATGACCATCCCGATCACTGTATCGATCACAGGCATGGTGCCAAAGAGTCTCCATAAGAACCTAGCAGCAATAGACCTCCCAAAGAACACTTACATGTAACTCCAAAAAGACATGATCCTGAACATCTGTAGAATAATAAAGACAGTTCCTCGACTAACAGTAATAATAATAATAATAATAAGGAAATACCAGTTGGCTAAACAAAGTGTACCATACTACAAGTACGAAGAGGCAGTACTAGAGACCCCAACCCAAGAGCAGTACTGGGACCGCGCAACAATAACGGATAAGAACATCCCACACAACAGACAAGACATAACCCTTGTGGACAAGATGGAAAAGGCTACTTACTTGATTGACATAGCGGTACCCACCACTAGCAATGTCCAGAAACCCCATGAGGAAAAAAGTAGAAGGTACACGAACCTGGGACATGAGGTCGAGGAGATTAGCATTAATATTAACATTAGTAGAGGCATACGATGCAAAAAAGCAAATATGTAGCATCAACCAAAGAAAAAAAAAATGGCTCCGATTTCACCCCTCCGTTCGTTCCAAATACCTGTCCAGCTCAGACTTAAATTTATTTAGGCTATCAACTTCCACAACAAAAGATGGAAGTCTGTTCCACAATCAACTACCCGCTGGCTAAAGGCAAACTTCGGCACATCCTCCTAAAACTGCCTTTCCTCAATTTGAATTTATGCCCACTCAAGTGATTATTCTGAGCAAGAGGAAGAATCCCATCAGCATTCAGCATGCTCAAACCATTCAAGGTTTTATACACCTCAATCAGGTCACCTCGCAGGTGCCTAGTCTCCAAACACTGTAATTTGCAAAATTTAAACTTTCCTTCATAAGAGCTACCCTTTGTTCCATTCACTAATCTTGTTGCCCTTCTCTGTACTCATTCCAGCAGCTATACATTCTTCTTAAAATGAGGCTTCCGGATCTGTATACAGTACTCAAGGTGTGGCCTGACCATCGCCTTATACAAGGGGATAATCACCTCCTCATCCCTTCTAGAAAAATTCCTGTATATCATTGACAAGACACCATGAGCTACTCTTGCAGACCGTCTGCACTGCTCAGAGAACTTCATATCTGGCTGCACAATTACCCCCAGGTCCTTTTCATTCTCTACCACTGTCAGTGTAGTACCACAGAGTTGATACGTTACTCTGGGGTTACTGCTTCCCATATGTAGTACTTTACATTTGTCAATGTTAAACTTCATTTTCAACCTCTCAGCACATCTACTCATTTAGATCCTGTTGCAGCAGTGTACTATCATCCGTTTCATTAACAACCCTACCAACATTCGTATCGTCTGCAAACTTGGACATTAAGCCTGATATACCATATTCAATATCATTTATAAATACATAAAACAACAATGGACGCAACACTGAACCATGAGGGACTCCACTAATAATATTACTCCACGAAGAGTAATGTCCAATGATTACCACTCTCTGTCTTCTCCCACTCAATCATCCCTTTATCTGTAGCAGCAATTTGCCTCCAATGTCACACTGCTCCAATTTGTGTAGCAGTCTTCCATGTGCAACAGTATCAAAAGCCTTTCTAAGATCCAAATATATAATATCAAAGCTATTCCCTGCATCCAGTTCTTTTGTGACTGCATCATAATATCCAATCAAATTGGTCAGGCAAGACTTTGCCTTAACAAAACCATGCTGTGTCTGAGCTATAACTGAAGTCTTGTCTAAATGATCCTGCAGTGCTTCTTTAACCAGTGCCTCCATTAATTTTCCTGGAACAGAAGTTAAGCTCACAGGTCTATAATTACTTGTGTCAGCCTTTGATCCTCCTTTATGAACTGGGGTCATATTTGCACATCGCCAGTCCATGGGGACCTCACCTGAGTCCAAGGAAGCGCTCATGATTATGGCTAAGGATTTGCTTACTTCCTTTGCTGCCTCCTTTAATATAACTGGATATATCCCATCCACTCCAGGTGCCTTTCTTATGTTTATCTTCAACAATTTCTCCTCCACTTTCTTCTCAGTTATTACAAAATCGTCTAGCTCACTGCCAGAGTTTAGTTCACCTCTGTCATTCCCCTCCCTGAATAACTCCTCATGTGTGAATGTAGATGTCGAATACTCATTTAGTTTGTTACCTACCTGAGCAAGATCATCAACAGTTGAACCATTGATATCCAGTGGATCAATCTGATTCATCCCCTTCCTACTAGAGGTTACATATGTAAAGAACTCTTTGCTGTTTCTTTTTGCATCCTTTGGCAAAGATTTCTCATAATCTGCCTATGCCTGCCTAATCTCCTTTGTGACTTGGTTACAGACCAGATTATATCTGTTGTAGGATTCCATGTCACCTTTAATTTATATGTATCCAATACATTTTTCTTCTCTGCCACGTCTCATTAGTTCATCTGACACCCATTTAGGCCTAAACCTTGAATAATATTTCTTAGTTGGTATGTAAAGCCAAGTAGCTTCCAAGATTAATTCTTCGAATGCCTCCTATTTTGAATTTGCAGTGGTAACATAATCAGTTGGTTCCACCGTATAGAATTTAATTTCTGTCTCAGACCACCGTAGTCGTCTTTACGAAAACAAAAACCCTCTCCTTTACCCTTAATGGTAATTACGTCTTTGAATAAATCCCACTTCAGTACACTGTGATCACTGTCACCCACTGGTTCTTTTATCTGCAGATTCTGAATGCATGAAGAATCACTACTGATAATCAGATCAGAGAGAATTACTCCCTCTAGTTGCCTTCTGAACATGCTGATGTAGAAAACAATCATCCAATAAACCCACAAAAGACTTGCTAGTGTGTGAGTGACCAACTCACAAATTCCAGTAAATATCCGGGAAATTAAAATCCTCCATTATAAGACTGTCTGATTTACTGGCCCACTCTATTTCTCTGTATAGTTTTTTTTATTATACTCATCAGAGTTATTAGGCATATAACACACTTCTACCCTCAATTTTGATTTCCCAGTGCTTATGTCACAGTAAACTGGCTCGACACTGAGCTGTCCAGTGATGTCGATTGGCTGCGCTCCTTGGACTTTATGTGTTTCTTAACTAAAAGCATAACCACTCCGCCCTTCCTATCCTGTCTATCATTCCTGCACACATTGTACTCCCCAAATTCCAGTTATGCATTCCTTATATCTGTGTGGCACTGTCTCCGATATCCCAACAATATTTGCCTTGGATGTTTTGAGCAATACCTCATATTGTTCAAATTTATTTACCAAACTCCTAGCACTGGTGTACACGCAAGTATACATGCACCTGTTCCTATTCTTAGCTACCCTAACACAAACCATGTGTTTCCTTGTACCGCAATGACTCCCAGCAGTCTCTGAAATCCTCTGCATCTTCTTTTCCAGGCTACTGCTCATTCCAATAGAAGCAGTGCAAGTTTCAATTTCACCTCTTCCAGTGGCTACTGTGAATCTATTAGTTCTCCCAAGCTAGCAGTTTTCCGGACCACCTAACACTGCCTCGATAGCATCAGCAAATATTCTTACATCCTTTCTATTTAAGTGTATCCCATCCCTGTAGATGCAGTCTCTCCTTTTAACAAGCAGACAAATTAACAAGCAGATGTCGCATAGGCAAGAAGTAACGACCATCCCAATCATCATGTCAACCACCGGTATATTGGCAAAGACCCTACACAGTAGCCTAGCAGCAATAGGTCTCCCAGAGAACACCTAAAAGGAACTCCAGAGAGTCGCAATCCTGAACACCTATACGATAGTCAGAGAGTTCCTCGACCAAGAGCACCAGAAATAACAACCACCCTGTGTACTTGGTAGTAGTACCCGTCACACAGTGGAATCCCCCAATCAGGGAGAAATAATATAAGAACAATAATAATAATAATCTGGCACAATTAACCACCCTAAATGCTAGGGCGGTTAGGCCTAAATGGATATCACATGAACTAATGAGACTCGTGGCAGAGAAGAAAAGAAAAATGCATCGAATGTATATAAATTATCAGGTGACACAGAAGCCTATGGGAGATATAAACTAGTCTGTAATCAAGTCACATAGGAGATTAGGCTAGCGAAGACAGATTACGAGAAATCTTTGGCAAGGGATGATAAGAAAAACAGTAAGTAATTCTTTACTTATATAAATTCTAAAAAGAAGGGGATGAATCAGATTGGTCCACTTGATATCGATGGTTCAACTGTTGATTATCCTGCTCAGATAGCTGATAATCTGGATGAGCATTTTGCATCTAAATTCACACATGAGTTATTAAGGGAGGAAAATGCCAGTGGAGGAGAAATTGTTGAAATTTCTCCTCCACTTAATGTTTATCAAACTGTAACAGGGTGCTTAATGATTTTGTTGACTGGCTGCACTTCCTTGGACTTTATGTGTTTCTTAACTAATAGTATAACCCCTCCTCCGTTCCTATCCTGTCTATCATTCCTGTGCACATTGTACTCGGTAAATTCCAATTATGCATTCCTTATATCTGTGTGGCACAACGTCTCCGATATCCCAACAATATCTACCTTTGATGTTTTGAGCAATACCTCAAATTCATCAAATTTATTTACCAACTCCTAGCACTGGTGTACATGCAAGTATACATGCACCTGTTCCTATTCTTAGCTACCCTAACACAAATCATGTGTTTCCTTGTACTGCAATGACTCCCAGCAGTCTCTGAAATCCTCTGCATCTTCTTTTCCAGGCTGCTGCTCATTCCAATAGAAGCAGTGCAAGAATCACTTTCACCTCTTCCAGTGGCTACTGTGAATCCATTAGTCCATGTATCCCCCCAAGCCAGCAGTTTTCCGAACCACCTAACACTGCCTCGATAGCATCAGCAAATATTCTTGCACCCTTTCTATTTAAGTGTATCCCATCCCTGTAGAAGCAGTCACTCTTATTAACAAGCAGACAAGTTAACGAGCAAATGTGGCAAAGGCGAGAAGTAACGATCATCCCAATCATCATGTCTACCACCGGTATGGTGCCAAAGACTACACATAGTAGCCTAGCAGAAATAGGTCTCCCAGAGAATACCTCAAAGAAACTCCAGAAAGTTGCAATCCTCATCACCTGTACGATAGTCAGAGAGTTCCTCGACCAACAGTAACACCAGAAATTCCAACCACGCTGTGTACTTGGTAGGAGTACCCGTCACGCAGTGCAATCCCCCAATCAGGAAGAAATAATATAAGAGCAATAATAATAATAATCTGGCCAGAGGCGGATTTAACGGCGGGCGCACCGAGTGCGCGCCCTGGGCCCCGACTTCTGAAAGGTCCACGGAAAACCCCAACTTTATACGCAAAACCCCAACAAATTAGTTGAACATATTAGTTCCACTAATAGTTGAACTAATATGTTCAACTATTAGTTCAAAACTTTGTGATTATTATTATGCTATTATTAATTATATTATACATATATTATATTCAAATTTTATTGGAAATAAAACATTAATAGTACATAATATTTTTTATTTATTTAAAAAATGGTTAACATGTATTTTTATTTTCCCTGTCTCTCTTTTTTTTAAGGTAACCAATATTTTCTGCACCCGGGGCCTCAACCGACCTTAATCCGCTCCTGAATCTGGCACAATTAACCACCCTAAATGTTAGGGTTGTTAGGCCTAAATGGATATCAGATGAACTAATACTAATGAGACTCGTGGCAGACAAGAAAATAAAAATGCATGGAATGTATATAAATTATCAGGTGACACAGAAGCCTACGGGAGCTATAAACTAGTCTGTAATCAAGTCACAAAGGAGATTAGGCTAGCGAAGACAGATTACGAGAAATCTTTGGCAAGGGATGCTAAGAAAAACAGTAAGTACTTCTTTACTCATATAAATTCTAAAAGGAAGGGGATGAATCAGATTGGTCCACTTGATATCGATGGTTCAACTGTTGATAATCTGCTCAGATAGCTAATAATCTGGATGAGTATTTTGCATCTAAATTCACACGAGTTATTAAGGGAGGAAAATGCCAGAGGATTATCAAACTGTAACACGGTGCTCAATGATTTTGTAATAACTGGGAGCAAAGTGGTGGAGAAATTGTTGAAATTAAACGTAAGAAAGGCAACTGCCGTGGATGGGATCTATCCAGTTATATTAAACAAGGCGGAATCGGACTAAGCATACCCCGTATCCATAATTATGAGAGCATTATTGGACTCAGGGAAATTAACAGGTGACAAAAAAGTTTTGCTAGGGTAGCTAAGAATAGGAACAGGTGCATGTATACTTGCCAGTACACCAATGCTAGGAGTTTGGTAAATAAATTTGATGAATTTGAGGTATTGCTCAAAGCATCAAAGGCGGATATTGTTGGGATATCAGAGACGTGGTGTCATACAGATATAAGGAATGCAGAACTGGAATTTGGGGAGTACAACGTCTACAGAAAGGATAGACAGGATAGGAAGGGATCAGGGGTTATGCTATTAGTTAAGAAACACATAAAATCCAAGGAAGTGAAGCCAGTCGACATCGCTGGACAGTGCAGTGTCGAGTCCATTTGGTGTGATATAAGCATTGGGAGATCAAAATTGAGAGTAGGAGTGTGCTATAGGCCTAATGACTCTGATGAGTATAATAAGAAACTGTACAGGGAGATAGAGTGGGCCAGTAAGTCAGAGAGTCCTATAATGGGGGATTTTAATTACCCAAATGTTGACAGGAATTTTTGGGTTGGTCACTTACACACTAGCAAGGCTTTTGTGGATTTATTGGATGATTGTTTTCTACATCAGCATGTTCCGGAGGCAACTAGAGGGAGCAATACTCTTGATTTGATTATCAGTAGAGATTCTTCATGCATTAAGAATCTGCAGATAAAGGAACCACTAGGTGGCAGTGATCACAGTGAGCTGAAGTGGGATTTCGTAAAGGCAACTACGAAGGTCTGAGACAGTATTTAAATTCTATACGGTTTGACCAACTGATGATGTCCAACAACGAATTCAAAATGGGAAGCATTCAAAGAATTAATCTTGGAAGCTACTAGGCTTTACATACCAACTAAGAAATATTGTTCAACATTTAGGCCTAAATGGATGTTTGATTAACTAATGAGACACATGGCAGAGAAGAAAAATGCATTGGATACATATAAATAAACACGTGACACAGAAGCCTATGATAGATATAAGCTGGTATGTAACCAAGTCACAAAGGAGGTTAGGCAGGCAAAGGCAGATCATGAGAAATCTTTGGCAAAGGATGCAAAGAAAAACAGCAAAGAGTTCTTTACTTATGTAAACTCTAGAAGGAAGGGGATGAATCAGATTGGTCCACTTGATATCGATTGTTCAACTGTTGATGATCCTGCTCAGGTAGCTAATAAACTAAATTAATATTTTGCATTGACATTCACACATGAGGAGTTATTCAGGCAGGGGAATGCCAGAGGTGTATTCAACTCTGGCAGAAAGCTAGACAATCTTGTAATAACTGAGAGTATAGTGGCGGAGAAATTGTTGAAGATAATCACAAGAAAGGCACCTGGCGTGGATGGGATTTATCCAGTTATATTAAAGGAGGTAGCAAAGGAAGTAAGCAAACCCTTAGCCATAATTATGAGAGCTTCCTTGGACTCAGGGGAGGTACCCATATACTGGAGATGTGCAAATGTGACCCCAATTCACAAAGGAGGAATCAAAGACTGACACAAGTAATTACAGACCTGTTAGTTTAACTTCTGTTCCAGGGAAATTAATGGAGACACTGGTTAAATATGCACTCCAAGATCATCTAGACAAGACTTCAGTTATAGCTTGGACTCAGCATGGGTTTCTTAAGGGGAAGTCTTGTCTGACCAATTTGATTGGATATTATGATGTGGTCACAAAGGAATTGGATGCAGGGAATAACTTTGATATCATATATTTGAATCTTAGAAAGGCTTTTGATTCTGTTGTACATGGAAGACCTGCACAAATTGGATCCGTGCGGCATTGGAGGCAAATTTCTGCTACAGATAAAGGGATGATTGAGTGGGAGAAGATAGAGAGCGGTAATCATTCAATATTGCTCTTCGTGGAGTAATATTATTAGTGGAGTCCCTCATGGTTCAGTGTTGGGTCCATTATTATTTTCTGTATTTATAAATAATATTGATGATGGTATATCAAGTTTAATGTCCAGGTTTGCAGACGATACAAAGGTTGGTAGGGTTGTTAAGGACACTACTGACGCTATGCTGCTGCAACAGGATCTGGAAAGGTTGAGCAGATAGGCCGAGAGGTGGCAAATGAAGTTTAACATTGACAAATGTAAAGTACTACATATGGGAAACAGCAACCCCAGAGCAACGTATCAGCGCTGTGGTACTACACTGACAGTGGCAGAGAATGAAAAGGACCTGGGGGTAATTGTGCAGGAGGATATGAAGTTCTCTGAGCAGTGCAGACGGTCTGCAAGAGTAGCTCATGGTGTCTTGTCAATGATATACAGGAATTTTTCTAGCAATGAGAGGGAGGTGATTATTCCCTTGTATAAGGCAATGGTTAGGCCCCACCTTGAGTACTGTATACAGGTCTGGAGGCCTCATTTCAAGAAGGATGTGGCGCTGCTGGAACGAGTACAGAGTAGGGCAAGAAGATTAGTGAATGGAACAAAGGGTTGACCTTACGAAGAAAGGCTTAAGTTTTGCAAATTACAGTGTCTGGAGACTAGACACCGGCGAGGTGATCTGATAGAGGTATATAAAGCCTTGAATGGTTTGAGCATGCTGAATGCTGATGGGATTCTTCCTCTTGCTCAGAATAATCACCTGAGAGGATAAAAATTCAAATTGAGGAAAGACAGACGTAGGATAGATGTGCGGAAATATGCCCTTAGCCAGCGGGTAGTTGGTTGGTGGAACAGACTTCCATCCCTTGCTGTGGAAGTTGATAGCCTAAATAAATTTAAGGCTCAGCTGGACAGGTATTTCGAACGATCGGAGGGGTGAAGTGGAAGTTTTTTTTTTTTTTTTTTGGCTGATGCTGCATAAGCTTACTTTCTTGCATCATATGCCTCTACTAATGCTAATGCTAATTCCCCAAGGACTGGAGATGTCCAAACGTACGTCCTCTGAACCGTGGACGGTTCCCTTGAAAGCTGAGGAAGGCCATCTGGCAAACGGGGCTGGACATCTGTTCCAGCCTGCTTTTTTCCCATTTCCCAGGCGAGGGTGAGGCGACGCTTTCACTGTTTCCTCCCCTCCCGTCACCCCACTTTTTCTTCTAGATTGGCATGGGTCTGCCACTGAAAAACGAGGGACTACTTTCCCTGTCAGTCCCTTTCTTCTACTTCTACCCACCAGTCTTCTTCCCCCCCCCCCAAAAAAAAAAACTTTTCTTACACAGCGTATTACCCCACAGGTCCTAATCTAATACAGCAAAATTACTGCCCGCACTATTAGACCTCTAGAGAAACTCATTCAGGGAAAACCCCACTCATTGTTTAAACAAACTGTATTATTAAGCAAACCGCGAATATATATATATATATATATATATATATTTTTTTTTTTTTTTGTTTTTTAAGGCCCTAGCCACTGAAATCTCAGGAAAGTAGGTGGCAGTACCTGCCAGAGTACAATTAGTCTTATTGGTACACCAGGCTGGCGTCGCCGTCGATGGGTATAGTAACGTCGGGCCCACTAGGGGCCCGGCGGCTGACAGGCCGGATGAACAATGGGCACAACATATTACATTCTACATGACCCGCGCACTGTCAAACCTCTGGCATTGACAGGTCACTGTCACTCGATACAGAGAACGTACGCGGAGATGGGAGAAATTCCAGGATCTTTTAGACGCTCAACATACCCAATGTATCCCCGATTCACGAACGCAGATCTAAGGGTGACCGAGCAATTACAATTAATTACTGTAATTACACAAGTAATTACAGTAATTAACTTTTGTTCCGGTGAAATTAATGGATTCACTGGTTAAAGATGCATTGCATGATCATCTAGATAAGACTGCAGTAATAATTTAGACACAGCATGGGTTTTTTAAGGAAAAGTCTTGTCTGACCAATTTGATTGGTTACTATAATGTGGTTACAAAGTAACTGGATGCTAAAAAATAATTTTGATATCATATACTTAGATTTCAGGCTTTTCACACTGTTGCGCTTGGAAGACTACTGTACAAAATGGAGCAGTATGTTATTGAGGGTATGTATGGATAAATAGTGGTTGAGAAGACAGAGAGTGGTAATCAATGGACGCTGCTCTTCTTGAACTAATGTTATTAGTAAAGTACCCCATGGTTCGGTGTTGGGTCCACTGTTGTTTTGTATATTTATCAATGATATTGATGAAGGTATATCAGGTTTAATGTTGAAGTTTGCAGATGATACAAAGGTTGGCAGGGTTGCTAATAATAGTAATGGCAATGTGCTACGGCAACAGGAGCTAGAAAATTTGGGCAGACGGGCTGACAAGCGGCAACTGAAGTTTAACATTGAAAAATGCCAAGTATGGCATATGGGTAGAAGTAATCCCAGAGAAGCGTACCAACTGTGTGGTACTACATTTAGAATGGTAGAAAATGAAAAAAACCTGGGAGTAATTGTGCAGTCAGATATGAAGTTTTCTGAGCAATGCTGAATTTTTCCTACTAACACGAATTTTGTTAGTAGAGAAAAGGAGGTGATTATCCCTTTGTATAAGGCAATGGTCAGGCTACGCCTTGAGTACTGCGTACAGCGCTGGAGACTTAATTTTCGGAAGGATGTAGAGCTGCTGCAGCGTGTATAGAGAAGGGCAACAAGATTGGTGATAGGAACGAAGGGGTTCTCTTACCAAGGCTTAAGTTCGCAAATTGCAGCGGTTGGAGATTAGGCACCTGCATGGTGATCTTATTGAGATGTATAAGGCCTTGAATGGGTTGAGCACGCTGAATTCTGATGGGATTCTTCCGTTTGCTCAGATTACGAACCTGAGGGGGCTTAAATTCAAATTGAGGAAAGACAGTTGTAGAATAGATGTGCGGAAATTTGCCTTTGGCCAGCGGGTGGTTAATTGCTGGAACAAACCTCCATCTGTCGTTTGGAAGTTGATAGTTTAATACAACAGGCGATCAGGAAGTTCTACAACTGATGAACCCTGGAATAGATAACGTCCACAATCACTGGTACAAGAAGCTCATTTGCATACAGAAGCACCTAGCAGAGCTGTTCACCCAAATGATAAGGCACTCAAAGACAATCCCATAGTTTCTTACTCAAGGAATTACATATCTGAAGGCTAAAGACCAAGACACAAGAAACCCGGCGAAATACAAGTCGATCACTTGTCTCCCAACGTTGTACAACATCCTGACCAGCTGCATAATCAAGAAGATATCAGACCACTTGGAGAGCCAGAACATCAAGGACAAACAGCAGAAAGAATGCAAGGAACAATTAACCATTGACGCCACCATTATAGAGCAAGCCTACAAAAAGTTCCGCAACATGTATACGGCCTACATCGATTACCGCAAGGCCTTCGACTCCTTGCCTCACAGCTGGCCAACAGAGACGCTGAAGATCTACAACGTCAATCCGAAAGTGACCAATTTCCTAGAAGCCACGATGGCGAAAAGGAGTACCACCATCAAAATCGAGAACATAAGAATCAGACCGATCTTTCTCAGGAGAGGAATCTTTCAGGGAGATGCCCTGAGCTCACTGCTGTTTTGTTTAGCACTCAACCAGCTGCCCCATGCTCAACAACAGTAAGTATTGATATAAACTCGAAGAAGCTAGGAAAAATCTGTACACCCTCACCCACCTAATGTACATTAGGTGGGTGATGGCATCAAGCTCTACGCGGCAACCGAGGAGCAACTCCAGCAACTACTCCGAATCAACGAAGAATTTAGCAATGATATCAGGATGGAATTTGGTCAGGAAAAATCAATATCTAGGAATTGCAGCAGGGAAAATTAGTCAGCAGAAATCAGACAGGTAAAGAGATCGAAGCCGTGATTTTTTTTTTCTTTCTTTTTTTAGGATTGCTGACTTAAAACTAAGTTTTCGCAGTATGTATCTTTTTATCAGCTCCTAAACTGAAGCAATATCCCTTGAACTATCTGTTCTTATTTCAGTATTTGATCTTTGTTAAAAAACGATCCCACAATCAACTTCGCATCTCTACGAGGGTGGGGGGGGGTGTTAAAAAATATTTCTATTCACCCAGAAAATAGTTGTTGATAGAAAGATGATTTTTTTGTTTGTTTGATACTTTGAAATCTCTATAGCAACCACACAAATAACTTATGTGGTCGTGTTTATGGAGAATACTGCCCACTGGTTACAGTGTTGTTTTTGCACATTAGTATAAACCAGTGCTTCTCAAACTATCTATGGTGAAGGACCAGTTTCTTTTATTTCTAATCTGTCGCGGACTGATACCTTTTGTAAAATACAATAAAAACGAATTACTCTCAATTTCTATACTTATCTCGTCGCGGACCGGTAACAGTTCGCGGACCACACTTTGAGTAGCACTGGTATAAACAACTTAAATGTGGAAGAACTTCAGTGCATAATGAAGAAATCCCAGAACGCACAAAAACTGCTGTAACAGATGAGAGTGTTGCAAAAATCGAGACTTTAGTCCTCGAAGATCGCCGTAATATCGTTAAAGAACTAGCTGCACGGTTCCAAATTAGCATAGGCTCTGTGGAGAACATCATCAAGAATTGCATAACAGTAAAGTGGCTGCTAGACTGATTCCCAGGCTTCTGATCCCTTACCAAAAGAAGGAAAGAGCACAATGTACACGTGCAATGTTGTCGATATGTCAGGAAAATCAAGAGTTTTTTCCACGGCTAGTCACCATGGATGAAATTTGGACCCATCACTAAACAAATGTCAAAACAATTGGAGCATGCAGAATCATTACCCCCAAAAAGGCAAAGGGGAAATCAAGTGTTGATAAGGTGATGCTGTCGGTTTTTTTGGAATCAGCATGGTGTCATACTAACAGACTACCTTCAAAAGGGCTGTACTGTGACAGTGAATTATTCCAACCGCCTTGTAAAGCCACATAAGAGAAAAAAAAAAGAAAAGACTGGGAAAGCTGTCAAAAGATGTGGGCTTGCTCCACGATAATGCCCCTGTGCGTTCCTCGCATGCTGCAGTAAGGTGTGTCCACGAATGTGAGTTTGAAATATTACCGCATTCTGCTTATTCCTCTGGCCTCGCACGAGGGGATTTCTTCCACTTTCCTGCCCTGAATTCCATTCTTCGTGGAAAACACTTTGCTGCTGATATGATTTCTGCTGCCGAGTTGTGGGTTGAAGGACTGTCAGAGGACTTCTACAAAACTGGTCCTGAGGAAGTGTATTAAGAGGTGGCAGAAATGTGTCGTTTTGTCTGACTATGTTTAAAAAGTGTAATACAGTACATGGTGTTTGTTTCAATCTTACTTCTGTGTGAATACAAATCATTCTGAATCCCCATATAGTTTCAAACTACAGCCTAATCAATTCATCATATGTGGCTTTCATGTTATCTTAACAAGCACCCATAACTATTCCAGTATTTCTGGATTAGTTATAAGTGCTGTTGGAATGGTTATAGGTCAAAAGCTACATTATTATCAGAGACTTTCTCTATTTCTTCGTTTGCCTTTTCATAACTACCAAGGCGCCTCCGTAGCCAGATGGGAAGGAGCAGCAGTGCGTAGCACACGCTTCTTCATTAGACCGGGGTTCGAGCCCGTCACCACCAAATACGGAAGATGTGGAAAGGTCAGGGAATGACCACCGCATTTCCCGGAGCAATATGGCCTTAGTTGCTAATGCTCCTAAAAAGCAAACAAAACAAACAAAAAATCATAACTACCAAAAAGTTCGTAGTACAAATTAAAACTAAATGGGAATTTTCCAGTTCATACTTGGTTAAACTTGTACTATTAAATTGTTACCATACACTGAGTGATCATTGAATTATGACCACCTACCTAATACTTCGTAGGTCCTCCTTTTGCCTTCGGTACATACAGCAGCTATTCGATGTGGCATTGATTCAACAAGATGTCGGAGGCGTTCGGGAGGTTTGGCCAACCAAGCTGTGTGTGTAATGCTGTCAGCAATGCAGGTTTGGAGGTGATTGGTGTATCCAGACGCCTGATATGTCTTTCCATAGCGTACAAGTTCTCTATGGGATTGATATCGGGGGAGTTTGGAAGCCAATCGATATGCTGGAAGTCAGACTTTGTTCCTCAAACCATTCCTGCACAACAAGTGCTCGATGGCTCGGTGCATTGTCATCTTGGAAGACACCATCACCATTCGGGAAAAAGTGTAACGTAGAGGGGTGTACACAGTCAGTAAGCAGTTGACGATAGCGGAGACCACTGATACGTTGTTCCACATGCACCAGGGGTCCAAGTTCCTGCCAGTGAAACATGCCCCACACCATACAACCGCCTCCACCGGCCTCCACTTTTGTTACCGTGCATGATGGATCAAGAGCCTCATGTTGTTGACGCCAAATTCGTACAAGACCATCCACGGTGTGGAGTAAATAACGTGACTGATCCGACCAGCACACCTTCTTCCAGTCTTCTAACGTCCAACTTGCATGCTCTTTGCACCAGGCGAGTCTCTTATGACGATGAACCTTGGTTAGGAGAGTATGCCGTAGGGGTCGTCTGTGGTAGCCCATACGTGCGACACATGGTCATGCCAGATATTGTTCCGGGTTGGTCCATATTGTATTGGGTAGTCAACTCTTCAACAGAGCTGCGCCTGTTCGCGTCGTCGGACCCGGGGCTCACCTCTAACATTAACCTATTCGCTGTATGATTCCTTTCACTTCAAAGGTGGTACTTGTGCATATGTCCGTTATGATATTCCCTGTCAGAGACTTGGCAATTTGGAATCTCCTCTCTTTGATCTTCTGTGGCTTAAAATCGCTCTACTTCATTGTGTCAAATTCATCTGTTGTCTCTACCGTTCTCCCAACTCAACTAATCACTTGGAGCTCTTTAACTTCCTCTCTTTGCAACTTGACTTTCTCCAGTCCAACTTTCATAACAGTGAGGAAATTTTCCTTGGTGATTTTAATGTTCACAACTCCAGCTGGCTTCCATTTTCTAGTCACCGACCCAGCGGATCGAGATGCTGAGGCTTTTGCAATTACCAATGACCTAGCACAGATTGTTCATTTACCTACAAGAATACCGGACAATCCTAATCATACAGCCAACATGATTGATCTTTTTCTCACAAACAACCCTTCTAAGTACACGGTCGAAGTGGGAGCTCCTTTAGGCACTTCAGATCACAACTTGGTGATTGTCTCTTCTCCAATGGAACCTTTATCTCATGGCTATTCCCAACCTCGTGTTGTTTGGCATTACAAGAATGCAAAATTGGATGACCTGCGAGACTTCTTTTCTTCTTTTCCTTGGTCAGATTACTGTTTCAAAACTTCTGATGTCAACGTTTGCTCAGATCGTGTCAGTGAAATTATTCTTGCAGGAATGGAATCCTTTATCCCACACTCCACTTTAAAATCTCGTCCATTATCTAAACCTTGGTTTTCCAATAAATGTGCTAAGGCTGTTCAAGAGAAGAATGTTGCATATCGTAATTGGCTTGTTTCTAATTCTTCAGTGTCATTTTCTGCCTACACCAAAGCTTGCAACAATTTTAAAGCAGTTATTAATCAGTCCAAACTAGAGTTTGAACAGGCTAAGAGTAGAAAACTTGCTTCTTGCCCTAATGGTAGCCGAGCATTCTGGTCTCTTGCCAAAGCTATTGGCCGCAACTTTTGCCCATTTCTGCTCCCACCTCTGTCCAAACCAGATGGTTCTCTTATCACTTCAGCCAAAGATAAAGCTGACCTGCTAGCATCCCATTTTTCTTCCAGCTCATGTATTAATGATCTTGGTAAAACACCTCCCACCATTCCCAACACACTCCATTCAATGCCTCCTGTGGTCTTCCGTCAAAAGGATTTTGATGAATCTTGATGCTAAGAAAGCTCCAGGTCCTGATGGTATTTCTCCACTTGTTCTCAAAACCTGTGCTCATGAACTTACTCCTATTCTTTGCCGCCTTTTTTCACTTTCTTATTCCAATGGTGTTTTTCCTTCTGATTGGAAATTTGCTCATATCCAGCCAGTTCCTAAAAAGGGTGACAAATCCCTCCCATCCAATTATCGTCCCATTGCAATTACTTCTACTCTTTCTAAAGTAGTGGAGAAATCAATTAACCGCCAACTCTTAAACTATCTAGAAACCTTCCATCTGTTCAACGATCGCCACTATGGATTCCGTCAGTATCGATCCACTCGTGATATTCTGGCTTATGTTACCCATTTATGGACTAATTCAATGGAAAGGTTCGGTGAAACTCAAGTAGTTCATCTTGACATCTCAAAGGCTTTTGATTGTGTTTGGCATAAAGGTCTTCTAAACAAGATTCCATCTTATGGTTTGCCAACTGTTTTTAGTAATTGGTTATCCAGTTTTCTCTCTGATCGCTCACTGAGGGTGATGGTAGATGGCTCTCTGTCTTCTAACTTCTCCACTAATGCCGGTGGCCCCCAAGGTTCAGTTCTTTCCCCCACTCTTTTCCTCTTGTATATTAATGAACTTCTTCCATTGACTGGAAATACTATCCATAGTTTTGCCGATGATAGCACATTGCATTCCACTTTCCATTTTGAGAAACCTTGTCCTGCTCAATCAGCTTCAACTTCTCGAAAATCTGCTACCAATTCCTTAAATGCCGATCTTCAGGTAATTCTCCAGTGGGGCAAAGACAACTTAGTTGATTTCAACCCTTCTAAAACTCAGTCTTGTCTTATATCTCGCAAAAAGGATTCTTCTGCTCCTATGCTTATCTTTAGTGACACTCCGATTTCTAGACAAAATGATATATCTCTTTTGGGGATTACTCTGACTTCTAATCTTTCTTGGCACAAGCACATTACAAATATTGCTTCCTCTGCATCTAAAAAACTTGGTTTTCTCTTTCGCTCTCGGCATTACTTTTCTTCCAAACAGCTGCTCACTTTGTATAAATCGCAAATACACCCTGCCATGGAATATTGTTCCCACATCTAGAGTGGTGCCCCCAAAACCTATCTCAGGCTTCTTGATTCCATTCAGAAGAGGGCAGTTAGGTTAATTAATGATTTATCTCTAACAGAGTCTCTCCACTCGCTTTCTCATAGACTTACTGTTTCTGCTACATGCCTCTTCTACAGATATTTCCATGGGTACTGTTCTTCTGAATTGGCTTCTATAATTGCTGTTCTCTCTTTCAAAACAGTCCGAACACGTGCAGCCACCAGCCAACATCCATTTACTGTCCAACTTCAAATTCACAGAACTAACTTTTCATCTTTCTCATTTATTCATTCAACTGCCGTTTTCTGGAACAACCTTCCTTCATACGTATTTCCTGAAAATTACAGTCTACAGAAGTTCAAGTCCAATGTCAACAAATATCTTCTTTTGTCTTTTCAACCTCCAACCCAAGCACGGTACTAAGTACTATAGGTTCTAATACCTGTCGTGTTTGCGGTTCACATAAAAAAAAAAAAAAAACAGTCGTTGTTTGACCATTTTGACGCCAGTCCTGGCACACTTTAACTATGGAGGCTCTCGAACACCCCACCAGTTCAGCCGTTTGGGAAATCGAGGCAGCAGCTTTTCGAGCACCCACAATCTATCCTTTATCAAAGTCCAATGAATCCTTCCTTTTACCCATCATGCTCGGAATTTTATTACCTACCGAACCACTGACAACGTACCTATGCTATGTAGGTCGACTAACTCCGCACTCTGGTACCTCACGTGGTCAACGGATCGCATTCAGTTTTCATAGGGGGTAGTCATAATTCAGTGATCACTCAGTGTATATTATATATTGCAGATAGTTATTTTTATAACTTACCCTGCTATTTATTTTCCAATACTACCGATGATAACTACTGTTTGCCAATAATCTGTGACCGTAGTTTGAAAAACTTAAAACGCTATTTGGATTTTCCATGAGCAGAGCACATATTTAGTATGCTGTCAAATGACACAAGGATGTAAGTTCATACAACATTGCCAAAAATCAACGAAAAAAAAAACAAAAAAAAACTGCATAATTTGTTCATCTCCAATAATAATTTAACTGGTTTTTCCATAAATTTTTAGGCTTCCAGACTTTATGCAGTATTCAAGATGCTTTTCAATCATTGCTTTATACGATGGGATAATGTCCTTGTTCCTACTCGCAAAATTCCTGTATATCATTGAAAGAACATGAGCTTTCTTAACGGCCTGTCTACACTGTTTAGAGAACTTTTTGGAAGTAATTACCCCTAGATCTTTTTCATTCTCCTCCATCTTGAGTGTGATACCCATTGGTATCTTCCTGTTCTGGGATTATACTGCTAACCATGTGCTGTATTTTTTCAATTTATCATTGTTAAACCTCAAATGCCATTTTTCAGCACATGTGGTCAATTTTTCTAGGACTTGTTGCCATAGCATGATATGATTCTTGTCATTAACCACCCTGCCAATCGTTGTATCATCTGAAAACTTAAGACATTCAGGTTAATATGCTTTCATCAATATCGTTAATAGATATTGAAAACAGTAAGGGTCTAGCACTAAGCTCGACTCCACTAATAGTATTAGAGCAATAAGAACAGTGCTCCTTAATAACCAACCTCTGTCACTCGACCATCCTTTCCAAACTGCTCCAATTTGTTGTTTGTTATTTGGTTTTTAGGAGCATTAGCAGCTAAGGCCATATTGCTTCGGGGATATGCGGTGGTCATTCCCTGACCTTTCTGCATCCTTCGTATTTGGTGGTGATGGGCTTGAACCCCGGTCTAATCAAGAAGCGTGTGCTACGCACTGCTGCACTGGTCTAATCAAGAAGCGTGTGCTATGCACTGCTGCTCCTTCCCACCTGGCTACGGAGGCGCCTCTCCAATTTGTACAGCAACCTCTGATGTGGAAGAGCATCAAAATTTCAACTTATTCCTTACATCGATTCCCACTGCAACTACAGGTAGCAGTAGCTGATCAGTAGTGTCAAGCAGGGACATAATGGGGGGGGGATTTCCCCCTTAACCATGCGTATAAGTGTTCCTAGGCCTATCTAAAAAAAAACACTGAAAAACCTGGTCGTTATGACCCCCCACAATGATACCCGGATACGATGCAGGTCACAAGTAGCTGATTAGACAAGATCACAACAATCCATGCTGTTATTGTAGTATAATCGGTTCTTGTGAAGGTTATCGTGAAATAACTTCCTAATTGCCGACTCCATTTTCCCTGGAACAGAAGTCAGGCCCATAGGTCTGCAAATACTTACTGCAGTTTCAACATATTCGTTATGAGCAGATAAACGATATACTCTACAGCTCATATTTATCCACTGTCAGTGACGAAACTTCCATACTTTCAGGTTCGTCATCCGAAGTGGGGAGGGAAAGTGTGGAGGTTGATTGTTAGCATTAGCAAAGGGACATGATGTAAGAAAATCCCAGGGGTTCACATCTGGTGAACATGGGCTTAGCAAACCCAGGGTCCCGAGCTGGATATCTTCATTCTTCTCTTTCTTGCTTTCTTGGTGATTCCCTTCTACTTCTAATTCACTCTCTCTCTCTCTCTCTTATTCAGGATAAAGCGGGAATTTTTTTTTTTTTTTTTTTTTTTTTTTGTCTGGTGCAGCATAAGCCTCAGGCTTCCTTGTACCATACGGCTAATAATAATAATAAAGGCAAGCTTATAGCATTAGCAGAGGCACATAATGCAAAAAAGCAAGCTTATACAGCATCAGCCAAAAAAAAAAAAAAAACTTCCCGTTTCACTGATCCATTCATTTCAAATATTTGTCTACTTCTGCCTTGAATTTATTTAAGCTATCAACTTCCGCAACAACAGATGGAAGTTTGTTCTAGCAATCAACTACCTGCTGGCTAAAGGCAAACTTTTGCACATCTATTCTACAACTGTCTTTCCTCAGTTTGAATATATGCCCCCTCGGGTTGGTAATCTCAGCAAGATGAAGAATCCATCAGCATTGAGACTGCTCAATTCATTCAAGGCCTTATAGGTCTCAAACAGATCGCCTCGCAGGTGCCTAATCTCCAGAAGCTGCAATTTGCGTAACTTTCATAAGAGCACCCCTTTGTTCCCTTCACCAGTATTGTTTCCCTTCTTTGTACTCGTTCTAGCAACTCTACATCCTTCCTAAAATGAGGCTTCCAGACCTGTACGCAGTACTCAAGGTGTGGCCTGACCATTGCCTTACACAAGGGGATAATCATCACCGTATCACTGCTCGCAAAATTCCTGTATATCATTGACAAGATCCCATGATCTATTCTGGCTGCCTGTCTGCACTGCTCAGAAAACTTCATATCTGACTGCACAATTACCCCCAGATATCTTTCATTCTCTACTACCATGAATGTAACATCACATAGTTGGTATATTTCTCTGGGGTTACTGCTACCCATATGCAATACAGGTAGTTAACTTTACGAGTTAATTCGTTCCTAGTGTGCGCTCGTAAAGCGGGAATTTATTTCCCATAGGCATAATGTTAAAAATAGGGGTTACGTTCTCAACAAACTAGTTAGCTAATTAGTTTATTTTAAAACAATGATTGATCTATCCAAAGAAATGAAAACGTAGCCTGTAAAATCAAGCAAATTATAATAATAAATAAATTATTTACGACTTACAAATGTCAAAGAATATTTATTCTTAATCATCATCGACTAAATGTACACTCATTATTGGCTCGGCACTCGTTGGTTTGCTGCACAAGGAGAAGTCTTCTTCAGAAATGCTTAAAGAGGAGTTTGTTTCAAAGATAATCTTCCTTTATAAATTTCAATAGCATGCATAAGCATTTTTTAACGACACGCACAAATTGCAACTAACGCGATTTGCGCAGAGTAACAAGTTTAAGAAGCTTAAAAAAAAAAAAAAAAAAAGGAATGGAGAAGATTCTGAAAATGTATTTATTTTTTATACGATTGAAGATTACAGTAAAGGGGAAACACATTTCACCATAATAACTTTAAAAAAATCACACAATTCCAGCTATCGGTATTTTCGCAAATGCAATAACGTGGAGTTTACTACCCGTCTATAATTGCTTGCAGTAACAGAAAAGCCCAATAAACCGAAAAGTGTATATTGTTTTATGGTCGTGACTTCCAGAAATGTTCTTTAGAAAAATATCACAAAGCCGTTCAAAATTGGTTCTAACAACAGAACATATGATAACGAGAAAGTGTAGTACATTTTAATGATTTGTAGGTAACTAATATAATTTACACTATAAAAACGACCTTTTAGGGAGTTATATAGCGAAAATTTCAAATTTTCGAGGTCGTGGAACGAATTACCAAAAAAACAATGTGTTATTGGGTTCACATTACGATATTTTCACGATACGATGGTGTCTCTAGAACGGATTGATATCGTAAAGCGGAGTACACTGTATTGTATAACTACGCGCGTGGTTCGAAATGCGGTATTTATAAATGTTTAACATTCATTTTTTGTAATTAATGTTCATATTTTCGATTTTGTTGATACTTGATAAAAAAAAACAAAACATAAAAAACTCATAAACACGGGAACTGGCTGTACTTTGCATTTGTCAATGTTAAACTTCAGTTGCCACTTCTTAGCACATCAACACAACTTTTCCAGATCCTATTGCAGCAGCATACTGTCATTACTATTATTAACAACCCTGCCAACCTTTGTATCATCTGCAAACTTTGACATTAATCTTGATATACCTTCAGCAATAACATTGATAAATATACAAAACAACAATGGTCCCAACACCGAACCCTGAGAGACACCACTAATAACATTAGTCCACGTAGAGCAGTACCCATTGATTACCACTGTCTGTCTTCTCCCACTCAACCATACTTTTAACCATTGTAGCAACTTGCCCTCAATTCCATACTCCTCCAATTTGTACAGTAGTCTTCCATATGAAACAGTATCAAAAGCTTTCCTGAAATCCAAGTATATTATATATGAAAATTATTTTTTGCCTCCAGTTCCGTTGTGACCACATCATAGTATTCAATAAAATTGGTCAGACAAAACTTCCCATTAACAAACCCATGCTCTGTCTGAATAATTACTGCTGTCTTGTCGAAATGATCCTGCAATGCTTCTTTAACCAGTGACTCCATTATTTTCCAGGGAAAATAATGGAGTCACTGGTTAAATACGATTAACGATTGTATCAGTGGCGTAGCTACCATGTAGGAAAGCAAGGCAATTGCCTCTGGGCCCGGCGTCTTTGGCTGTCTCCTGTTTTTGCAATTTTCATTAATTAAGTAGGGGGCCGAACATGTTCTTTGCATCCGGGCCCGAAAAAGGATAGCTACACTACTGCATTGTATTCATGATTTATTGTAAATTCTTCCGACCTCCTGGAACAGAAGTCAAACTAACAGGTCTATAATTACTCGTCACCCTTTGTGAATTGGAGATAAATTTGAACATCTCCAGTCCGTGGGGGCGTACCCCGAATCCAAGGATTCTCTCATAATCATAAGGGTTTGTTTACTTCCTTTGCCACCACTAACCTATCTACTTCCTTACGACCTGGGGTAGATAGATCCCATTTACCCCAAGTGCCTTTCTTATGTTTAAAACTATTTCGCCTCCACTTTGTTCTCAGTTATTACAAAATCATTTAACTCCGTTATAGTTTGACAAACATATTGCCCCTCTCTTCCTTGAATAACTCCTCATGTGTGAATATAGACGCAAAATACTCATTTAGTTCGGGATCTATCTAAGAATGATCATTTACAGTCAAACTATTGATATCAAGTTGAACCAATCTAATTCATCCCCTTCATTTTAGTTTATACAAGGACAGAAGTCTTTGCATCCTTTGCCAAAGATTTTTCATAATCTGCCTTCGCTTGCCGATTGCCGACTTGATTACAGACTAGCTTGTATCCACCATAGGTTGTTACAGATGACGGGAGCCCTTGACAAATCTCGCAGATGACTGATAAATACGATTAACGATTGAATTCATGATTTATTATAAATTCCTCTGACTGGTCGTGCTGAATATACATATATATTTTATTCCAAGTGTTATACATTAAGTACAGAATTTTTTAATACCGAACCCTTTCAAACTCGCACCACGAATTTTTCAAACACCCCTCGTATAATGATGATTAAAAAAAAAAAAAAACCTTGGCTGTATGAAATTAAAAGTGATGTCAAAGTCATCACCTCACGTAAGCACTGTATCACCGGCTGGTGATACAGTGCTTGAAAATTACGTATATACGTAATTTTCAAGAGCATAGTGATATAGTGTTATTTGAAAAGCGGCACCGGTGGTCTCCCACAACTTCGCCTTTGGATCTCTTGTGAAGAAAAACTGGACTCTGTCAAGGCCAGATAATGTATGTCCGTGTTTACTTAGTGTGGGTTATGTTGTTCATCTGGCCGCTTTGTCTATGGTCCGTTGAGCATTACAGACTGCTAGTTACCGTCACTGGCATGGGCAGTAGGAAGAGAACTCTGGCTGCGGCCCCAGGGTGGCAGCCTGAGCTTCTCAGGGTGAGCCGCATAAAAAATATATATATAATAATATTTTAAAAAAAGAATAAAAATAAAACAAAGTAAAATAAATAAAATTAAAAGTAAAAAAAAATAAAAATTAAAGGAAGAGTAAGGAGTGACAGCCTGAAGAGTTGGAGTTATGGGAAGGAAAAAAAAAAAAAGCAGTTCCGCTAATTTACGAATGTCTACTAAATAAGAGGTAGAAAAAAACAAAACACAGAAATGCGAAGTTATAATATAGAAATTTCGCCACAAAGAAATTACTGTATACGGTGTTTGGGCTATCTTGTCCTTTAATTTGCTTTTGCAGCTAACATGACTTAAACTGCATTGATAATGCAATGGTCTTAATTCTCACGACAAACAAACTTTCCTTTGTAACAAGTTGCCCCTATACTGCAATACTTCAAAACAGATGGTCTTACCAAAAGTTTAATTGCTTTGTTTAAAATATGACGCTGCTCATGGTATTTTTGAGTGCTAACCGGCCCTCATTAGTTAGCAGATGGTTTTTGGTGGCGTCGCTCAGACAAAACGGAGGGATTCAGCAGTTTTGGAACGATATACTGTACCGCATAGCAGCTCATATGAAACAACTTCGTAAAAGTAGGCAGCCGTAGTCGAGTAGTCAGTGTCAGGTGCACAAGCACACGTGCTTTGAGTGACCAGGGTTCAAGCCCATGACAGCTAAATACGGTGGCTGTATTTCTTATATTCTATCTTGTGAACTCCCCCTGACCTGTATTTCTTATATTCTATCTTGTGAACTCCCCCTGACCTGTATTTCTTATATTCTATCTTGTGAACTCCCCCTGACCGTGTGGTCGTCTCAGAGTATAAATAGATTTATTTATTAACTGTTTTGTATGGTTGTTGCCACCACGGCCTACCTACTATCTGACGAGTAACCAGCTGGTTCTGAAAAAGAATGTCGTAGCAAGCACATATTTTTAAACAAATGGGCAATTCTGGCGAGGTCTTCTATTTGAAAGTAGTGCAATACTTTTAAACAGAAGTCAAGAATAAAAACAAAGTCAAATTTATTCTGTTTTGAGAATTAAGACATTGTATTGACTATGTTGTTTAAACTGTTTTTGCGACCAGCAAGGTTTAAAGACAAATGCTTTCACTTAATATTTCTGGATTTTAAACTGTTGATATTTCTATAACATGTACCAGACTAAAAATTCCGGTTTGTAAAACGCCGGATTTCACTGTATTATTCATTTCCGATATCTGAATAAATGATCGGATTATTAATGAGCATCTATCCAGTACCCCCGCCCCCCGCTTAATTTGAAAAGCAGTCTTAAGCCCTAGAATACCTAGAAGGTGTAAGAAATTGGGAGGAAAGGAGGAGCGGAGAAATATGCCACACTCTTCTAAAAAATATTACTTAAAACATTAATATGTTCCTTTGGTAACAGCCATATATTGAAAAAATCCATTACAATTATAATTGGTATAATTTCAATTTGGTTTTTAATTTGAGAAAAAAAAGCTCTTTGCGTTACACAAATGTATTACTGTATTTACCTTTGCTAGGGATCTTCACTAGTCTTGATCCGGGCTGATCAGTGTACAGTACGGCAGCACTTGCGTTGCTATGGGCGACATTCCGTAGCTTCACAGTATCATGGCAATTTCCATGTTTGACGAGCGCAATCCATGGCAGACGAGGCAATCCGTCAGTGTCCAGAGGATCACACGCATCATGGGAAGTGTGGTTATTGCTACTGGCATGAATTACCAATCCGCTAACAGGTTCTACCCTGCCAATACCGAACTTACCGATTTCACTTTTCTCAGTATAAATCCTGCCCGTCGTTGGATCGCGATAAGTGACATTTACGAACGCTAGGATGTACTCGTCTGTCTCATAGCCGTAACTGAAATCGCCAACCACAAGCGTTGCAAAATAATTCACAACCACACAAACCACAGTTCCGTAAGAAGTCCAGCACTTCCGGTTGTTGAACATTGTTAGACAGTTAATGTAGTTGCGTACTCTGCAAACCTCACGTTCCTCTAAACGACGGGTGGTTAGAGGTTCATCTTCACGTTTCCTTTCACCTTACTTCTCCGTTTTGCTGCAATCCGTGAGCCAAACAGCAGCCGTTGTCAGAGGCTCGACTGTGACGCACGCGCAACATCGAAGAGAAGTGTTAGTTATTCGTTTTAACCTTACATGTGCTCAGGTGTGCAAAACTGCTCTAATACTAGTCACGCATCTCCCATCGTGGGGTGTGTGGGGGGCAAACATAAACAAATAAACATCAACAACAACAACAACAACAAAAAAAAAAAATCGTAATATCTATGCCACGTGCACTTCACTATATTCTGGACTAGTTTGTATATCACAAATAACAAATGAATTTCGCAATATCAAATGCGCATGGAGCAAACAAAAATATAAGATAACATTTTGTGTGTTTGCTCCATAATGTTAAACTAAAGAAAGATAATTTCAGATAACTTTTGAAGGTCTATAGTTTAGACGGCGAAAAGTTTAATTGATTTTAAATTTTAGTCAGTAAAAATTTAAAATGATCTTTTAATAATATCGGTCGTCATTTAAATATTTATGGAAAAAAAATCGATTAAATGGAAGTACACAAGTGATATTGATGTAAAGCCATCCATGCAAGGAGTTCCATGTAGTGATTTAAAATTAAATAATATGATGATAAGTCAGTTGAAAATAAAAAAAAAAAAATTAAATTAAAAAAAATATTTTTATTTTCAAATTTCCAAAACAGTCATTGCATTACACACAACTGAATGCCTTCTCTCCACCGATACTAATCTTCAGGGAATCTTTGGGGGTTTGTAATTAGGGTAGGATAAAATGTAGGGAGGGGAGGCATTCAATTGTGTGTACTATAATGACAACTTCGAAAATTTATATACTTCATTGATGAAATTTAAAAAAAAAATAAATGTTATATATAACTTATACAGCATAAAGAACTTCGGTCATATTCACCCTGAAAAAATTTCAATAGAGAATTACATTTTTCTTTAATATAATTTGCATTTATGTTGTGGATTATATTGTGCATTTCTAATTCTAGTTTCAGTCAAAAAGAAAAAAAACAAGGAAACTACAGTTTTATGCAAAAGAAATTGTGATAGCACAGTTATATAAAGTAGTATAACATCATACAGTAAAAAAAAAAATTCTCTGACAACAAAAAGAATAAAGACAAATATCCATACAGTGGTGTTTCTCCTAGATAAGACTATAGTCTTCCCCCCATGATATAAAAACAGTGTGGATTTTTTTTTGCTGTCTATGATATATTATTATTAGCCATATGGTGCAAGAAAGCCTGAGGCTTTTGCTGCGCCAATCAAAAAAAAAATTTCTGAGTTATCCTGAGAGAGAGAGAAAACAAGAGCCAGAAATAAAAGGAAATCACCAAGAAAGAGAAGAATAATGATATCTAGCTAAGGACCCTGGGTGTGCCAAGCCCATACTCACCAGAACACCAGTTTTGTTGACAAACAGAAAAAACAGTGTTCAAACAAAAAAAAAGAAAGGGGGGGGATTCAAAAGCAGTGTTCACTAATAGTATTTGACATATAGCACAAGGAAGCCACTGGATTTTTCTGAAAATTACAGAACAGTGTCCCCCCCCCCCCAAGTAAATCCTTGGACTGCCATTGGGTCCATAAATTTTAAATAAACAAACATAGTGATGCACTCAAAAAAAATGCAATGATACTAAATGTGAAGAATAGTTCATTTAATTTTGTGACTGCAGCACAAACACTTGAAGTATCACTAAATGGTACAGTGCTTTCCAAAAATGCATTTACATTAAACATTCTGTTTATACTCTGGCACAACCACTATGTCAGAGAAGGTTTTGATTAATCATTTCAACAAATGAATACAATCAATAATCATATTCAGTAGCCATGTGGGCTTGAACCACAATCCACTCAAATGTGCTTCTGAACACTTGAACTTTATACATGACACGTGTCAATTAAACATTGTTATTAAAGAATTATTACTCATTTATTGCAAAAACCATTGAGTAATGTGTTCCAAGTTGACTATTACAACAAAGCATATGATGTCATTGGATATGGAGTGATATTTTTAAAATGCAGGTTCAATTCAGGTGGTAGATGACTTTCATCAACCGGTGAAATACCACCACTTTGCTTATTGAAGGCTTGAAGTGGTGAAATCACTTCCGGCACCCCCCTCTCCCCATACTTCTCCTTCAACCCATGCATGGTACTAAGTACTATAGGCGCCTCCGTAGCCAGGTGGGAAGGAGCAGCAGTGCGTAGCACACGCTTCTTGATTAGACCGGGGTTCGAGCCCGTCACCACCAAATACGGAGGATGCGGAAAGGTCATTCAGGGAATGACCACCGCATATCCCGGAGCAATATGGCCTTAGTTGCTAATGCTCCTAAAAACCAAATAACAACAACAACAACAACAAGTACTATAGGTTTTGATACCTTTCGTGTTTGGGGTTTTCATAAAAAAAAAAAAAAAAAAATTTAACAGCTGTGACATTGGAGATACAGCACAGAGGCAAAACATTCTTTAACTTATCAGTTTTCCATTTAGGATCATCAGTGATTTTACTAAAGCTATCTTATAATAGGCCGATATAGTTTATTGTTCTTTCGGGTATTCACATGTTCAAAAAAAAAAAACTTTACTATTGCCTTCTTTTCCGAAGTGTTTTCAGAATCTGCCTTAACACATCTCACTCCCTGGCTATTTTATTACAGATTAATTTATACTTGTTGGTGTTTAGTGCTTTTGATAACTTACTTAGATATTTGTGCTACACAACTATCCTTTATGTTACTAGTCTTCTGTGACAGTATGGTTTCACCACAAGTCACCCATTTCAAGAGGTCTAGGTTTAATTCCCATCAATGACTGGAGGAATTTCTAGTCCTCTTCAATTGAGACTATAGTTAACTGATCTCAGAAGGAGAGAGTATGGTTCCCATCCCAAGGGTTACTCTAGGTTTTTAAGCCCACAGAACATATCAGCACATGGATATACTTGTATAGCATAATACATAATGGCACAATACGATCTAAGTTGCTGATGTGCCTAAAACCACACAACAAAAATAACAACAGCCTTTCTGTTACTAATTTCATCAGTTCAGTGGTTGTACACTTAATTTAGGTCTGAAATAATAACTCTTGAAAGATATAAAATGATGACTAACTTTTAAAATGACTTCTTTGCACATTTCACATTTAAATTTTGTATTCACAATATCAGATCGATTCACTAAGTAGCAAACCTAGTTTTTCATAGCTATGTACAGAAAGTGGCTGTGCCCAAATGTACAAAACTCCATTTAAAAGAATTAATTCAAATACTGCTTAAGGTGGGAAGGATAGTTTTCAAACTGTGGGTTAAAACCCATGGAGAGTTGCAAATTAGGGGTTGCAGCATTTTTCCCCATCAGATTTTATATGTGATTGTTTTTTTAATTCTGATGCAACAGTTTTATTTTACAAAGTACAAAGTTGTAAGGTTCTATTATTGTTTAATTTGTTATATAAATTAAAATTTAATTATTAAAAATAAGTGGTATAATTATTTCTTGCCAGACATAATAATTAAGGATCTGGCAAACTACATGAACTGGAACAGTACGACTAGTAGTTCACATGCCAAAAACTATAAAACATCACAGGTATTATTAGTAGACCTCAGAGAATTAAATGAAAAAATATATATTAATTTTAATCTAATACAGGCAGTCTCCAATTTATATCATTTCGATATGTTATTTCAATATAAGGTAGTTCATAACTTTGAAATTTTAAATTCTAGATTTAAAAACATTCACTTCTCTCCACTCATAAGGAAAAAATCACATATCAAAAATAGCAGGAGCTTCTTTTTATAAAGTAACTCTCTTCACCTCATTCAAGTTACACATAAAGTTCTTAAAGAAATTTTACGTTAATCAAATAATTCTAAAATTTGATAGTAGCTTGTGAGCCATGCATCAAATATTCCAAAACATCATAAAACCAGCTTGTCTATTAATAATAATAAAAAATATAATTAACAAATAGTACAGGAAAAATGACTGCTATTTTTAATTTTAGATTAGTAAGACACAGTAGCTAAATGTCATTGGGCTATAATTAATGTCGAGAAGAAATCACAATAACAGAGTCTGGCTTGTTTTTGACAATGTGCCTGACTAATACTGAAGACCTTGATGACAAGCAGACATGTCATTTTCCTGCCAGCAATTATGATCCCTTTGATGCAGCTGATGGATGAATGGGTAATAACAGTGACATTCAAAGTCTGTTATCTCTGGCAGTTCTTGTAATCACTTTGCTGAGATTGACAGTGAAGACTAATCATCATTTTGGGTCTCGAGGATATGTACTATTATGAGGGAACATACAACATTGTGGGAGGAAATCACTGGCACTACAATGAATGGTGTGTGGCAGAATACATAGCCCAAATGCATTCACAATGTTCGGGAACTTACCTGCATCATCTCCGAATTTCAGTCAGAGATTGTGAAACTGGTATATGATATTGGCTTTGATGAAGTGGATGTAAGTAACCTAGTGGAGATGCTTTAATTGCACAATACTAGGTTGACCTAAGGAAGATCTGAATGAGTTGGAGCAATAAAGGGGTATTGAGTATAGGAGAAATAGGAAATGAAGTCAGCACTGCAAATAAAGCAGCTTACAATAAAAAGGATGACTGAAGCTTTCAGTTTATTTGAGAAAGAGATGGCCAGTCTCATTATAGATGATCCAGTGGAACGGAGCAAGTTTTAAGTTCTGTCAAGGAATGAGTGATTTTTCTTTTTTTTGCTGATGTAATGAACTGTATCAAGAGAAGAAATAAAATACTGTTCAGAGTTCTGGAATTCGCTTCTTAAAATGGAATAATTTGTTAATGACTAATTACAATATGTAAATATTAAATGTTTATGTATAATAGTATAATATAATGTGTATATACAAATGTTTATGTATAGCAGTATAATACACAGGGTGTATTATAACATGTGGAACCCACTTCAGGGATGAATTTAGGACCTAAAAACAATAAAAAAAATTAAAAAAAGTTAAGTTCATGTAAACATAGGTCTGATTTCATCTTGTTCTGAGTTACAGCCATTTGTGCATTCCAGTAATTCTTTCCACAAACTGAGTTAGCATAGCCTGGCTCCATTCAACTGTTTGCAAACAAGTAATCAGTTGAATGGAGCCAGTGATTTCAGTTAGTTCTCCTGACAAGGGTACTACAGTTGAAGCTTGTTATTAATACTGTGCATTTGCCTTGATACTGGAGGCTTATTCAAATTGGGAAATGGTAGATATGCATCTCATGTATGACTTACTAGATGCAATGCAGCTTAGGCAAGATGTCTGTATGCAGAAAACCTCCCTAATCATCATATGCCAAATAAGACCTTTCAGAGAATACACGAATTCCTTACAAAAACTGGTTCATTTAGAAAACAAGTTTCAAATGGTGGCAGACTGATCAGCACCAGAACAGCAAATGCAAAGGACTCCTGGACTTTTGAGTGAGTAAGCAGGTCTAGAGCATTTGCAGGCTTGTATTCAGGTGCAGTGTTCACTTTGAGCATTTCCTGTAAATGTAAGCAAGTCACAGCACAAAAATTGCTGTAACTTGGAAACACTGTGAAATCAGATCTATGTTTACAGGAAATTTTTTTATTGTTTTTAGGAGTGGGAATGAGATTAGCTTGGTGCAGGTGAAGTTTTTCTTAAATTTTTACCATTTTATTGACTAAATTGGCATATTAATTTATTTTCTAGAAGTACCTTTATATTCCTAGTTATGATACTTAGTTTATTTTGAACTTAGATAGAGATTCTGTGGATTATTACTTAGTATCAGTAAAACGTGTACCATTCGAAACTCGCCACCATTGTCTAGTATCGATACAGAATAGCATTATGTATATCTCGAACTTGATAACGTAAGGCATAATGTAAAACTAGAGAGCGTAATACGTAGCACTGTAGTAGGAATCTGTTAGCTTAGTATAGTATTGAGAATTAATCAATTAAATTTAAAAATCCTTTTAATTTTTACGAAATTGTATTTAAATGGAAATCATGCCCCAGACTAGAGCAGCAAAGCAACTTGTCCGAAGTAGCAAAAGTGCTGTGGTTTGCGGGAGAACCGTAGGGTTGATTCTCCAAAGCATCACAGTCTAAAAAAATGTGCAAAATGTGACATGTTTGCAGATCTCTCTCTCTCTCTCTCGAACAGGACATGATCTAGCCATGGAGGATGTCTTTGTGTGTGCTAGGTGCAGAGAATATGAAGAAATTCGGTGCCAACTCAGGGTTCTGATGGGTGTCTATAAGAGCTTGAAGAGTTGGGTGGATGACTTTGAAGGAATTAAAATGGGGGGCCCCATCAAGTTCTCAGCTGCTCAAGTCAACGCCAGAGCACTTATACACCAGACAACACAGCAGCAACCATCAGGGCAGAATGCACTGGTCTCACAGGAGCTAGTTATTGTTGTGGAAATGGAAAATATATTGTGAAAAAAGGAAAGGTGGAATAGAACCAGGGTATATCTGCCAGGGACAAAAGTTGATGACATCGTACAGAAGATATCTTTTAAGGGCACAAAAGGTGATATTGTTGTACATGTTGGCACTAATGACATAAGTGTAGAAGATCTGCAGATTTACTAAGAAAGTACAGGTCAATGCTGAAAAAAAAGTCGAAAGTTTTATGATTAAATTTAAGTGTCTGCAATCCTGCCCAGACACGATAGAAAGGAGTATATGATGAGAGCCTTTTCAATTAATTAGGCCCTGGAGTTATATTGTGCAGGGCTCATGGGGTAGAATTTTTCTCAGCATGGTCTGTGCTTGTTAATAGGAGAGATTACTTCTACAGGGATGGGATACACTTAAATAGAAGGGGTGCAAGAATATTTGCTGATGTTGCAGCATTCAAAGAAGTAATTTTGGAAGATACTAGGCTTTTTGTTCCAACTAAGAAATACTGCTCTAGGTTCAGGCACAAATATATGTCAGATAAACTAATGAGATGCGTGGAAGAGAAGAAAGATGCGTGGGATGCACATAAATTGTCAGGCCTATGATAGAAACAAGCTAGTCTGTAATCAAGTCACAAAGGTGGTTAGCAAAGGCAGATTAAGAAAAATCTTTGGCAAAGGATGCAAAGAAAAACAGCAAAGACTTCTTTACTTATATAAACTTTAACAGGAAGGGGATGAATAAGATTGGTCCACTTGATATCAATGGTTTGACTGTAGATCATTCTCAGAACGCTGCTGAACTAAATGAGTATTTTGCATCTACATTCACATATGAGGAGTTATTCAAGGAAGAGAGGGTCAGATGTTTATCAAATATATAGTTAAATGATTTTGTAATAACTGAGAGAAAAGGGGAGAAGAAATTGTTGACGTTAAACATAAGAAAGGCCCCTGGGGTGGATGGGATCTATCCAGTTATATTAAAGGAGACAACAAAGGAAGTAAGCAAACCCTTAGCCATAATTATCCCCACATCCCCACAGACTGAGGATGTGCAAATGTGTCTCCAATTCACAAAAGGGGATCAAAGGGTGGTATGAGTAATTACAGACCTGTTAGTGTGACTTCTGTTCCAGGGAAAACAATAGTCACTGGTTAAAGAAGCATTGCAGGATCATTTAGACAAGACAGCAGTAATAATTCAGACACAGTATAGGGTGTCAAGGGGAAGTCTAGTCTGACTAATTTCATTGGATACTATGATGTGGTCACAAAGGAACTGGATGCAAAAAATAATTTTGGTATCATATACTTGGATTTCAGGAAAGCTTTTGATACTGTTGAACATGGAAGACTACTGTACAAATTGGACCAGTATGGCATTAAGGACAAGTTGCTACAATGGATAAAAGGATGGTTGAGTGGGAGAAGACAAAGTGGTGATCAATGGGTACTGTTATTAGTGATGCCCCTCAGGGTTCGGTGTTGGGCCCATTGTTGTTTTGTATATTTATTAATGATATTGATGAAGGCATATCAAGCTTAATGTCAAAGTTTGCAGATGATACAAAGATTGGCAGGGTTGTTTATAATAGTAATAACAGTATGCTGCTGCAACAGGATCTGGAATAGTTGGGTAGATGGGCTGAGCTATAGTTTAATATTGACAAATGCAAAGTACTGCATATGGGTAGCAGTAACCTCAGAGAAATGTACCAACTATGTCGTGTTACACTCAGGGTAGTGGAGAATGAAAGAGACCTGAGGTAATTGTGCAATCAGATATGGTTTTCTGAGCAGTGCAGACCGGCTGTCAAGGGGTCTTGTCAATGATATACAGGAATTTTGTGAGCAGGGTTAAGGAGGTGATTATTCACTTTTATAAGGCAATGGTCAGGCCACACCTTGAGTACTGCGTACAGGTCTGGAAACCTCATTTTAGGAAGGATGTAGAGTTGCTAGAACAAGTACAGAGAAGGGCAAGACTGGTGAAGGGAACAAAGGGGTGTTTTTATGAAGAAAGGCTTAAGTTCTGCAAATTTCAGCTTCTGGGGATTAGGCATCTGCGAGGCAATGATTGAGGTGTACAAGGCCTTGAATGGACTCAGCAGGCTCAATGCTGATGGGATTCTTCCTGTTGCTCAGATTACAAACCTGAGGGGGCATAGATTCAAGCTGAGGAAAGAGTTGTAGAATAGATGTGCAGAAATTTGCCTTTAGCCAGCAGGTAGTTGATTTCTGGAAGAAACTTCCATCTATTGTTGTGGAAGTTGATAGCTTAAATAAATTTAAGGCAGAACTAGACAAACATTTGGAATGAATGGATCAGTGAAATGGGAAGGTTTTTTTTTTTTTTATTTTGGCTGATGCTGTATAAGCTTGCTTTCTTGCATCATTGTGCCTCTACTAATGCTAATGGATCCTAAATCTATCTCTCAAGTTATGATATACCCTGTACATAAATGTTTATGTATAGTATAATATATATTTTTATTGCTTTCCTTTTATATATTGATTTGCTAATTTTTTTTTCAATATGTATTTAAGTAACATTTAAATTAAGTTGGCAAGTATAAATTTTGACTAAGGGAACACATCTCGCTTTTATAATATATAAATATACATACAAAAAAAATTTTTGATTTACATTGTTTCAAAATATGTTGCTGCTCATGGGAACACATTTCCAATTTACATCTATAAGTTCTTAAGACATAATGTAAACACCAGTTATTCTTATCTTGGGTATATACCTCTTAACTATGAAATATTCTCATGCCTTCTTTCATTTTATCTCAGTTCCTTTCCAAATAACCTTGGGGGTATTGTTCCCAAGGCTAACCTGCCTACCTTCTTAAGCCCATTTGTTTCCAGGAATGCATAATACACCTGAAAGTATCCCATTTCATCCTAGGATTGGATTGAGCTGTTTCGGATTTCCATTGAAGCGAAAAAAGGCCTGAAGTGTTGGCATATCATATCTGTTGTGTGTATTCTATGATTGGTTTGTTGTTTATTGAATGAAAAAACTCTAGTTTGTGGAAAGGTGAAGCTAGAACCCTTGCCTGCTCACTTCAAATTAATTAATTGGCCACAAATATTTCTCCTGTTGGAATATGATTCAAATACAAGGCCGTTTACAAATGTTGTGCATGCAAAGAACAGTGATTATGGTTACTATGCAAGGACTGAATCCAAATGAAAACCTCGTTATGATGATCTGAGCCAAATTATGAATCAGGCAAAAAAAACTTGGAGCTGAAACTAGACTCTAATCTCTGCTTGGGAGAGCAAGCACATTCTGTTTAACAAATGATATTACAGACAGGGCCAGCTCTAGGCACCAGCAAAGCAAGTGCATGCTTGAGGGGGCATGTTTCAAGGGCAGCATTCCATCAATATACAACAAAAGAAACAATTCGTAATGTGAACTTCAAAAATGTGTTAATTTTATTAATCAATTAAATCAGGAATGAATTTCACAATTATTTGTGTAATTGTGTACAGTGTCTCCCTGTCAATGCAGATTTCCATGTCACATTGGTGCCAGTGCAGTGGTTTAGCATTTAGTGTTACAAGTTACAGCCAGTTGATTGGGGGAGTGCACTCTGCAGCGCATGATATATTGCGATTAAAGATCAAATATAGTATTTTCATGTTTTGAGTAGGTGTATCAGTTATCTGTGTACAATTTCACTGTTCATCCTGTATGGTATTAAATATTTTGCTGTTTCATTACCATTAATAGAGGCATACGATGAAAGAAAGCAAGCTTATACAGCATCAGCCAAAAAAAAAAAAAAAAAAAAAGCTTCCCCTTTCACGCATCCATTCACTCCAAAATTTGTACATTATTTACATTCACTCCAAAATTTGTACATTATTTAAGCTATCAACTTCCACAATGACTGACCAACTTTTTTCCAGTAATCAACCACCCGCTGGCTGAGCATTTTTCCGCACATCTATTCTACAACTGTCATTCCTCAATTAGAATGTATGCCCCATCAAGTGTGTAATCTGAGCAAGAGGAAGAATCTTATCAGCACTGAGCTTGCTCGAACCCTTCAAGGCCTTATACACCCCAATCAGATCAATTCACAGGTGCCTAGTCTCCAGATGCTGCAATTTCCACAACATAAGCCTTTCTTGGTAAGAGCAACTCTTTGTTCCTCTCATCAATTTCATTGCCCTTCTCTGTACTCGTTCCAGCAGCTATGTATCCTTCGTACAATGAGGCCTCCAGACTGGTATGCAGTAACTACAAGGGGTGGCCTGACCATTGCCTTATACAAAGAGATAACTTCCTCCTTATCCCTGCTAGCAAAATTCCTGAATATCATTGACAAAACGACATGACCTGCTCTGAAAGCCTGTCTGCACTGCTCAGAAAACTTCATGCTTGACTGCACAATCACATCCTCCCCCCCACCAGATCTTTTTCATTCTCCTCTATCCTGCACATATAGCACTGCACAACTGTTATGCTACCCTGGGTTTACTGCTACCCATATGTTGTACTTTGCATATGTGAAGTTAAACTTCAGTTGCCACTGCTCAGCTCATCTGCACAACTTTTCTAGATCCTGTTGCAGTAGCATTGTCTTTAATAACCCTACCAACGATCATATTGTCAACAAACTTCGATATTAAGCCCGATATACCTTCATCAATATCAATGATAAATATAGAAAACAACAATGGGCCCAACACTGAACCCTGGAGGACTCCACTAATAACATTATCACATGAGCACTATCCATTGATTACCACTGTCTGTCTTCTCCCACTTAACCATCCCTTTATCCATAGCAGCAATTTATCATATTGCTGCAATTTGTGCAGCACTCTTTCATGTGCAATAGTATCAAAATCTTTCTTGAAATCCAAGTATATGACATCAAAATTATTTTTTTGCATCCATTTCCTTTGTGACTAAATCATAATATCCAATCAAATTGGTCAGACAAGACTTCTTAACAAACCAATGCTGTGTCTGAACTATAACTGCAGTATTGTCAAGATGATCCTGCAATGCTTCTTTAACCAGAGATTCCATTATTTCCCCTGGAACAGAAGTTAAGCTAACAGGTCTGTAATTATTCGTGTCAACCTTTTATCCCCTTTGTGAGTTGGGGATACATTTGCACATCTCTAATCCATGGGGACCTGCCCTGAACCCAAGGATGCTCTCATAATTATGGCTAAGGGTTTGTTTATTTCCTTTGCTGCCTCCATTAATATAACTGGATAGATCCCATCCACTGCAGTTGCCTTTCTTATGTTTAATTTCAACAATTTCTCCTCAACATTCCTCTCAGTTATTACAAAATCATTTAGCTCCTGTTAGAGTTCGATAAATGTTTAGCCTTGACTTCCATAGATAATTCCTCTTGTGTGAATGTAGATGCAAAATATTCATTCAGTTTGTCAGCTACCTGAGCAGGATAAACAACAATCGAATCATCAATATCAAGTGGATCAACCTGATTCATCCCCTTCCTTCTAGAGTTTACATAAGTAAAGGAGTCTTTGCTGTTTTCCTTTGCATCATTTACAAAAGTTTTCTCATAATCTGCCTTCACTTGCCTAACCTCCTTTGTGACTTGATTACAGACTAGCTTATATCTACCATAGGCTTCTCCGTCACCTGATAATTTATATGCATTCCATGCATTTTCTCTTCTCTCTCACGGGTCTCATTAGTTCATCTGACATCCATTTGGGCCTAAACCTAGAACAGTATTTCTTAGTCGGTATGAAAAGCCTAGTAGCTTCCAAGATTAATTCCTTGAATGCTTCCCATTTAGAATTTGCTGCTGGCAACATCATCAGTTGGTCCCACTCAATAGAATTTAAAAACTGAGTAAGACCTCTGCAGTCACCTTTATGAAAGAAAAATCTCTTCCTTTTACCCCTGATGGTAGTTACATCTTTAATTAAATCGCACATTAGTACACTATGATCAATACTACCTAGTGGTTTCTTTGTCTGCAGATTCTTAAAGCATGAATAATCACTGCTGATAATCAGAACAAGAGTATTACTACCTCTGGTTGCCTCTGGAACATGCTTCTGTAGAAAACAATAATCCAATAAATCCACAAAAGTGTTGCTAGTGTGCAAGTGACCAACCCATAAATTCCAGTCAACATCTGGAAAATTAAAATATCCCAGTATAAGACATTCTGTTTTACTGGCCCACTCTATTTCTCTGTATAGTTGTTCATTGTACTCATGAGTCATTAGGCCTATAACACACTCCTACCCTAATTTTTGCTTTCCCTGTGCTTATGTCAAACCAAACTGACTTAATATATTGCCCTGTACACCCGTGTAAAAATGGATGCACTGCCTTAGATTTTATGTGTTTCTTTTATCCCTCATCGCTTCCTATCCTTTCTGTACACATTGTGCTCCCCAAATTACAATTCTGCATTCCTTATATGTGTGTGACAGCATGTCTCTGATATCTCATTAATATCTGCCTTTGACGTTTTAACCAGCACTTCAAATTTATTTAATATATTCCTAGAATTGGTGTAATGTAAGTAAACGTGCACCTGTGCTTACTCTTAGTTACCCTAACAGAGCCCATGCATTTGCTTGTTCCATGATGACTCACAGCAGTTATTATTATTATTATAATAACTGTTGAAAAAAAAGCAGTGAATTAGGGTTGAATTTGAAAGTGTCTGCAATTCTGCCCAGACAGGTTAGGAGGGAGTATATAATGAGAGCCTTGTCGATCAATTCGGCCCTGGAAAGATTGTGCAAGGTGTAGAATTTTTTTCAGCCTAGTCTGTATTTGTTAACAGGAGAGACTACTTCTACAAGGATGGGATACATTTAAACAGAAAGAGTGCAAGAATATTTGCTGATGCTATTGAAGCAGTGTTAGGTGGGTCGGAAAACTCACTAGTTCTTTGAAACAGTGCAAAATGTCGGAATCACATGGATATTCAGCTACTGTGACCATGTAAACACAGACAGGAGGAATTTAGTGGAAGGCATGGATCACTCACTTCTCTGAAAAACATATGCCCGTTTGGCGGAGTAAAGGGGAACCACAACACAGGTTGACCAGAGGCTATAATCCATGTCGAGAATCTTCTTAATCCTCTGACTGGCTATGGAAAGCATATTGACTAGCACGACTTCTCGATATGTGACTGCATAGGTTTTACGGACGCCACTAAAATTGTGAAATGGTAATCCCTTTCACCCTTAACTCGTGCTTTCTAATTACCTAAATTGCCTAAAGGCCAGAGGTGAGAACAATGCATACAAAGTTGTCTGTCCTAATCCGTTCGTTACAAGGAAATTTCTTTGTTCAACGGAAACCATTTTAAATGTAATTACCAATGGGAATCAAAAAAATTCGCTATAAAGAAGTTCGTTAAACAAAGGTTCGACTGTAATTAAATCAAAAATGAAGCAATTTTAAAATACATAATCGATCAATGGCACCATTAAAATGCTACGAATGGGGCACTGCTCGCCCCACCTTAATTCCGGCTGTGGATATTCAATAATTGCATTCGGGATTTCATTTGTAAAATAAATGATCGTCTCAACAATGGGCTCGCATATTTTCAAAAAAAGTAACAATGGGCTCTCACGAGCCCACTACAGATCACCACTAGGTACAAGTAAACACATGGGTTATGTTACGGTAGCTAAGAATAGAAAAGGTGCATGTATACTTGCATATATATCAGTACTATGAGTTTGGTGAATAAATTTGATGAATTTGAGGTATTGCTCAAAACATCAAAGACAGATATTGTTGGGATATCAGAGACATGGTGTCATATAGATATAAGGAATACAGAACTGGAATTTGGATAGTACAATGTGTACAGGAAGGATAGACAGGATAGGAAGGGAGGAGTGGTTATGCTGTTAGTTAAGAAACACATAAAATTCAAGGAAGTGAAGCCAGTCGATATTGCGGAACAGTGTAGTGTTGAGTCATTTTGGTGTACATAAGCATTAGGAGATCAAAATTGAGAGTGGGAGGGTGTTATAGGCCTAATGACTCTGATAACTATAATAAGAAACTGTACAGGGAAATAGAGTAGGCCAGTAAATCAGAGTCTTATAATGGGGGATTTTAATTTCCCAGATATTGACTAGAATTTGTGGGTTGATCACTCACACACTAGCAAGGCTTTTAGGGATTTATTGGATGATTGTTTTCTATATTAGCATGTTTAGGAGGCAACTAGAAGAAGTAATACTCTTGATCTGATTATCAGTAGTGATTCTTCATGCATTAAGAATCTGCAGATAAAGGAACCACTAGGTGGCAGTGATCACAGTGTGCTGAAGTGGAATTTACTCAAAGAGGTAACTACCATCAGTAAAGGAAAGGGTTTTTGCTTTTGTAAAGGCGACTATGGTGGTCTGAGACAGGATTTAAATTCTATACGGTGGGACCAACTGATGATGTTACCACCAACAATTTCAAAATGGGAACCATTCAAAGAATTTACCTTGGAAGCTACTAGGCTTTACATACCAACTAAGAAATATTGTTCAACATTTAGGTCTAAATGGATGTCAGATGAACTAATGAGACATAAGGCAGAGAAGAAAAATGCATGGGATACATATAAATTAATGGGCAACATGGAAGCCTATGATAGATATAAGCTGGTCTGTAACCAAGTCACAAAGGAGATTAGGCAGGTAAAGGCAGATTATGAGAAATCTTTGGCAAAGTATGCAAGGAAAAACAGCAAAGTGTCCTTTATATATGTAAACTCTAGAAGGAAAGGGATGAATCAGATTGGTCCACTGGATATTGATGGTTCAACTGTTGATGATCCTGCTCAAAGGGGCTAACAAACTAAATGAGTATTTTGCATCTACATTCATACATGAGGAGTTATTCAGGGAGGGGAATGCCAGAGGTGAATGAAACTCTGGCAGTGAGCTAAATGATTTTGTAATAACTGAGAGGAAAGTGGAAGAGAAATTGTTGAAGATAAAAAAAAAAAGAGGCACCTGGGGGTGGATGGAATCTATCCAGTTATATTAAAGGAGGCAGAAAATAAAGTAAGCAAACCCTTAGCCAATCATTATGAGAGCTTCTTTGGACTCAGGGGAGGTACCCATAGACTGGAGATGTGCAAATGTGACCCCAATTCACAAAGGAGGATCAAAGGCTGACATAAGTAATTAAAGACCTGTTAGTTTAACTTCTGTTTCAGGAAAATTAATGGAGGCATTAAAGAAGCACTGCACGATCATTTAGACCAGGGGTGGCCAACGAGTCTATCGCGGATTTAATTTCGGTTGATCACGACAAATTTTAAATATACAGTCATCCTTCGATTTGTGCAATGAAATTTTTGAGATGGTAGATCGCGGCACATTTTGAAGGAAGGAAAAAAGTAGATCACATAACAAATTAAGTTGGTCACTCCTGATCTAGACAATACTTCAGTTATAGCTCGGACACATCATGGTTTTGTTAAGGGAAAGTCTTGCCCAACCAATTTGATTGGATACTGTGATGTGGTCACAAAGGAACTGGATGCAGGGAATAACTTTGATATCATATATTTGGATCTTAGAAAGGCTTTTGATACTGTTGCACATTATTATTGTTATTATTATTATTAGCTGTATGGTGCAAAGAAGCCTGCGGCTTATGCTGCACCAGCCAAAAAAAAAAAAAACTTCTGAATTACCCCGAGAGAGAGAGAGAGAGAGAGAGAGAGAGAGAAGAAGGAAATCACCAAGAAAGAGAAGAATGATAATATCCAGCTCAGGACCCTAGGTGTGCCCAGCCCATACTCACCAGATGTGAGCTCCCTGAGTTTAATATGGATGACTGCTGAACAAATTTGAGCAGTGTGTGGCACTGGAGACAAATAGCTGCTAGGGATAAAGGGATGGTTATCAATGGACAATGCTCATTGTGGACTAATGTTATTAGTGCAGTCCCTTAGGGTTCAGTGTTTAATCCATTGTTGTTTTCTGTATTTATAAATGTTATTGATGATGGTATATCAAAGTTAATGTCCAAGTTTGCAGGCGATACGAAGGTTGCCAGGGTTGTTAAGGACACTAATGGCAGTACGCTGCTGCACTAGGATCTAGAGAAGTTAAGCAGATGGGCTGAGAGGTGGCAAATGAATTTTAATATTGACAAATGTAAATTACTACATATGGGAAGCAGTAACCCCAGAGTAACGTATCAACTCTGTGGTACTACACTGACAGCGGAAGAGAACGAAATGGACCTGGGGGTAATTGCGCAGGCAGATATGAAGTTTTCTGAACAGTGCAGACGGTCTGCAAGAGTAGCTCATGGTTTCTTGTCAATGAAATGCAGGAATTTTTCTAGCAGGGATAAGGAGGTGATTATCCCCTTGTATAAGGCAATAGTCAGGCCACACCTTGAGTACTGTATACTGGTCTGGAGGCCTCTTTTTAAGAAGGATGTAGATGTTTGTTTGTTTTTTTTTTTAGGAGCATTAGCAACTAAGGCCATATTGCTCCGGGGATATGTGGTGGTCATTCCCTGACCTTTCCGCATCCTCCGTATTTTGTGGTCACGGGCTCAAACCCCAGTCTAATCAAGAAGCATGTGCTATGCACTGCTGCTCCTGCCCACCCGGCTACAGATGCGCTGAAGGATGTAGAGCTGTTGGAATGAGTACAGAGAAAGGCAACAAGATTAGTGAATGGAGCATAGGGTTGCTCTTATGAAGAAAGGCTTAAGTTTTGCAAATTACAGTGTTTGGAGACTAGGCACCTGCGAAGTGATCTGATTGAGGTGTATAAAACCTTGAATAGTTTGAGCATGCTCAATGCTGATGGGATTTTTCCTCTTGCTCACCTGAGAGGGCATAAATTCAAATTGAGAAAAAACAGATGTAGGACAGATGTGCGTAAGTTTGCCTTTAGCCAGCAGGTAGTTGGTTGGTGGAACAGACTTCCATCCTTTGTTGTGGAAATCGATAGCCTAAATAAATATAAGGCTGAGATGGACTGGTATTTGGATCAAACGGGAGGGGTGAAGTGGGAAGTTTTTTTTTTTTTTTTTTGCTGATGCTGCATAAGCTTGCTGTCTAGCATCATATGCCTCTACTAATGCTAACCATATGGTGCAAGAAATCCCAAGGCTTTTGCTGCACCAGCCAAAAAAAAAAAAAATTTTTGCGTTACCCTGAGTGACAGCGAGAACAAGTGTCAGAAGTAGAAGTAATCACCAAGACAGAGAAGAATGATGATATCCAGACAGGACCCTGGGTGTGCCAAACCCATACTCATCAGATGTGAGCCGCTATGAAATACCCAGTATCTTGCTTTCCAGGTTACTGCTCATTCTACTAGAAGCAGTGCAAGAATCACTTTCACCTCTGCTTGCAGCTACTGTTAATCTATTAGTCTGTAAATTCCCCAAGCTAGCAGTTTTCTGACCCATCTAACACTGCCTCGACAGCATCAGCTAATATTCTTGCACCTTTTAATTTAAGTGTATCCCAAATCCTACAGAAGCATTCTCTCCTATTAACAAGAAGACCCTGCTGAGAAAAGTTCTAACTTGCACAATCTCTCTATGACTGAATTGATTAACAAGGCTCTCATTATATACTTCCTCCTGTCGTGTCTGGGCAGAATGGCATATACTTTGAAATTTAACCCTAACTTGCAACTTTTTTCAACATTGCCCTGTACTTGTTAAGTAAATCTGCAGAACTCTTAATGTACTTAGTCTCAATCAAATCGCCAATCAAATATACAACAATATCACTTTTTGTGCTCTTAAAAGATAATATCTGTCACTGGCAGACATACCCTGTCCTATTCCATCTATCCTTTTTGCACAATATATTTCTTGTATCCCTGAAAATAGAGTCACTGACAATAACTAGCTCCTGTGGGACAGCACATTCTGCCTTGAAGATTGCTATGGTTGCCTGATGCACAAGCATGAGCTCTGGCAGCTAAGAGTTTGATGGACCCCCCCCCCATTTTAACTCCTTTGATTCCATCCACCCTACTCTTCAAACTCTCATCGAAGCTCATCAGAATGCTGTGTTGCCACCTAATTTCCTCATGCTCTCTGTACCTAGCACACTCAAAGACATCCTACTTGTCTAGATCATGTCCTGTTCCAGAAATGTCCAAAAATATTTCACAAGTTTTACATTTTTTTAGGTGGATTGGCAGATTGACCGTATTTAGCAGTCAGGGGCTTGAACCCTGGTCTACTCAAAGAGTGTGTGTGCTACTACACTCCCGTTCCTGCCCACTTGGCTATGGAGGCCTCTAAATGAAAGGTACTGGAAAGTATAGTACCACACATGGATCAAAGGCTGAGAAAATAACTGTTGACATTAGACATCAAGGCGAAAGTAAAGAAAGCCAAAATAAGAACCGCGGCAAACTTCAGACTTCTTACTGGCCAAACTAGTTTGCTGCTACGGCACTCTCACTGTTCACTCAGTAAACAGACGATAGATGTTATCAGTCTGGAGTAGAAGTCAAAAATAATATATTGATTGACAGGTAGGTATGACAAATGATGTACTGATTGGCGCATGAACACAACAGATGATAACATCCTTTTGTCCTAATGAACGCTTGCCATAATGGTGAAAAAAGGTCAGGTTACCCCCACTTGAATTCCATGGGAGCTTGAATACCTCCCAAAGTGGAGGGGTAACCTGACCTTTTTTTCTTTAGAATCATGGGTGGACTAGTGATGTGATGTATTGGAGAATTGCCCCCTCAGTTCTCCCCCAAGCCACAGCACTCCTGCTACCTTGGGACTGTTGCTTTGCTGCTCTTGTTTGGGGCATGATTTCCAGTTAAATACAATCTAATTGATTAACAATGAAAATTAATAAGATTCATAAATTTAATTGAATAATTGACAATACTACACTAAGCTAACAGATTCCTAAATGCAGTGATACATATTATGTTATCTAGTTTTACATTATCAAGTTCGAGATATACATTGCCCTATACCGTAAGATTACAATGTTAAATTAATTATATCCTTAGCTAAAAAGATATACAGTAGACCCCTGCTTTATGATTGGTTCACTGTACGATCAAATCACTTTACGATGGCCTCTCCATAATAAAATGCCATTCACTACACGATATGTAATAAGCACAAGTCATGTGATCATGTTTGAAAATTGAATTTTAATTCTATTAAATGGCAATTCTAATAAGTGAAAATAAGAGGAATATTATCCACAGGCTATAAAAGTAAAGATAAAAAGTGCAAATTCACACTTTATTACCTTACCAATTAACAAAATTCAATGATACACGAAACTTGGAAGAATATTTTCCACAGGTTGGTAAAATAAAAATAAATTTATGCTTACATACATAGCTTAATTAATACTGTAATGTACATACTAACTAATTGATATTTCTATTCACTGACTTTTTTTGGGGGGTTGTAAAATTGAAAACAGTGAAAAAGATAAGCACTCAAAACAAAAAACACAGCACGCACAAATTGCAACTACACGATACATGCAAGTGAGATATGGAGTAATAACTTTACGAAGTTTTCTTAAAAAATAGGAATGAAGAAAAGATTCTGAAAATTTGTTTTTTTATGTTTGAAGATTTCAGTGAAGAGGAAACATATTTCACCGTAATAATGTAAAAACCGAAATAATTCCAGCTATCGGTATTTTTGCAATTGCAATAAGATCGCGTTTACTACCAGTTTATAATAGATTGCACTAACAGAAAAGCAAAATAAAACGGAAACTGAAAACTGTTTTCAGTGTTTTATGTTCATGACCTCCAGAAATATGCTTCAGAAAAAATATCACAAAGACATTCAAATTGATTCTTATAGCCGAACATATGATAATGATGGAAGTGTAGTGCATTTTAATGATTTGAATTGGTTTTTTGAAATTTGATTCTATAAAGGGCCGATTCTACTAACCAGTGATCATGTTAACTGGTGCCTACTTATTTCATTTTACGATGGGCTTATGATTGCCTCCTACCGGACCATGTGGTCCTTCCTCTCAGCCAATAGCAGCGTTAGTTTTAATCAATTTTTAAATCAATATGTACAATTTCCATTATAAAAATCACCTTTTAGAGAGATAAATAGCCTATAATGCATTGAGGGCTTATGCCTCAGTCAAGACTTTCTCCCAGCCTATGTATAAGATAAATAGCTTATAATTAAGCTATTTATCTCTCTGTATACGTTAAGTGCAAACACAGCCAATTCTAAATTCGCAAAATATTTGCAAAAGAGGCTTCGTTTAAAGTTATATCTCATATTGTGAATACCTTCACAACGAGTTGCCATGATATTGCACTACTTTGAATAAGTAATGCTTCACCTAAAGGAGAAGACTAACGTTACTTATTCTCAGTGGATACCACCACCCAAACGGCACCGTTTCAGGGCTATTTTGTATATGTGTGGGATAATAACTCGACTATCCACTTGTCCCTATTAGACTTAGAAAGGCAAAAGGGTAGAGGGAAAGTAATAGTAGGAGTGGAAGAGGAAAAGAAACTGTGAAGAAGAATGAAAGGGATAGTAACTCCTTCAACTCACGCCACTCAAAAACTCCTCGAATAGGCAACACTTCCCCAGTGGAGAAGGCTGTTGTTACTTATTCTTGGAAACTCCGGACATCATCAGGGTCCCCCTGGTGCCATTTCAGGGCTATTTTGTATATGTGTGGGATTATAACTCGACTATCCACTTTTAGCATTAGTAGAGACATCTGATGCAAGAAAGCAAGCTTATGCAGCATCAGCCAAAAAAAAAAAAAATAAATAAAATAAAATAAAATAAATAAATAAACAAAAAAATAAAAAAATAACCACTTCCACTTCACCCCTCTGTTCGTTCGAATTACCTGTCCAGCTGAGCCTTAAACTTATTTAGGCTATCAACTTCCACAACAAGGGATGGAAGTCTGTTCCACCAACCAACCACCCGCTGGCTAAAGGCGAATTTCCACACGTCTATCCAACTTCTGTCTTTCCTCAATTTGAATTTATGCCCTCTCAGGTGATTATATTGAGCAAGAGGAAGAATCCCATCAGCACTGAGCATGCTCAAACCATTCAAGGCTTTATACACCTCTATCAGATCACCTACCTGGTGCCTAGTCTCCAGACAGTGCAATTTGCAAAACTTAAACCTTTCTTCGTAAGAGCACCCCTTTGTTCCATTCACTACTCTTGTTGCCCTTCTCTGTACTCGTTCCAGCAGCTCTACATCCTTCTTGAAATGAGGCCTCCAGGCCTGTATACAGTACTCTAGGTGCCTTATACAAGGGAATAATCACCTCCTTATCCCTGCTAGAAAAATTCCTATATATCATTGACAATACACCACGAGCTACTCTTGCAGCCCGTCTGCACTGCTCAGAGAACTTCATATCTGCCTGCACAACCACCCCCAGGTCCTTTTCATTCTCTACCACTGTCAGAGTTGATACAACGTATCAACTCAGTACCACAGAGTTGATACGTTGCTCTGGGGTTGCTGTTTCCCATATGTAGTACTTTACATTTGTCAATGTTAAACTTTATTTGCCACCTCTCAGCCAATCTGCTCAACCTTTCCAGATCCTGTTGTAGCAGCAAAGTGTCAGTAGTGTCCTTGACAACCCTGCCAACCTTCGTATCGTCTGCAAACTTAGACATTAAGCTTGATAAACCATCATCAATATCATTTATAAATACAGAAAACAATAATGGACCCAATACTGAACCCTGAGGGACTCCACGATGAGTAGTGTCCATTGATTACCACTCTCTGTCTTCTCCCCCCTCAACCACCCCTTTATCCATAGCAGCAATTTGCCTCCAATGCCACAATGCTCCAATTTGTGCAGCAGTCTTCCATGTTCAACAGTATCAAAAGCCTTTCTAAGATCCAAGTATATAATATCAAAGTTATTCCCTGCATCCAGTTCTTTTGTCACTGCATCATAGTATCGAATCAAATTGGTCAGGCAAGACTTCCCCTTAACAAAACCATGCTGTGTCTGAGCTATAACTGAAGTCTTGTATAGATGATCCTGCAGTGCTTCTTTAACCAGTGCCTCCATTAATTTTCTGGGAACAGAAGTTAAACTCACAGATCTATAATTACTTGTGTCAGCCTTTGATCCTCTGTGAATTGGGGTCACATTTGCACATCTCCAGTCCATGGGTACCTCCCCTGAATCCAAGGAAGCTCTCATAATTATGGCTAAGGGTTTGCTTACTTCCTTTGCTGCCTCCTTTAATATAACTGGATAGATCCCATCCACCCCAGGTGCCTTTCTTGTGTTCTCTAGCTTACTGCCAGAGTTGAATACACCTCTGGCATTCCCCTCGCTGAATAACACCTCAAGTGTGAATGTCGATGCAAAATATTCATTTAGTTTGTTAGCTACCTGAGCAGGATCATCAACAGTTGACCCATCAATATCAAGTGCACCAATCTGATTCATCCCCTTCCTTCTAGAGTTTACATAAGTAAAGAGCTCTTTGCTGTTTTTCTTTGCATCCCTTGCCAAAGATATCTCGTAATCTGCCTTCGCCTGCCTAACCTCCTTTGTAACTTGGTTACAGATCAACTTGTATCTATCATAGGCTTCTGTGTCACGTGTTAATTTGTATGTATCCCATGCATTTTTCTTCTCTGCCATATGTCTCATTAGTTCATCTGACATCCCTTTAGGCCTAAACCTTGAACAATATTTCTTGATTGGTATGTAAAGCCTAGTAGCTTCCAAGATGAGTTCTTTGAATGCTTCCCATTTTGAATTTGCTGTTGGTAACATCATCAGTTGGTCCCACTGTATAGAATTTAAATACTGTCTCAGTCCATTGTAGTCGCCTTTACGAAAACAATAACCCTTCCCTTTCCCCTGATGGTAGTTACCTCTTTGAGTAAATTCCACTTCAGCACACTGTGATCACTGCAACCTAGTGGTTCATTTATCTGCAGATTCTTAATGCATGAAGAATCACTACTGATAATCAAATCAAGAGTATTACTTCCTCTAGTTGCCTCCCGAACATGCTGATGTAGAAAACAATCATCCAATAAATCCACAAAAGCCTTGCTAGTGTGTGAGTGACCAGCCCCAAATTCCAGTCAATATCTGGGAAATAAAATCCTCCATTATAAGACTTTCTGATTTACTGGCCCACTCTATTTCCCTGTACAGTTTCTTATTATATTCATCAGAGTCATTAGGCGTATAGCACACTCCTACTCTCAATTTTGATCTCCCAGTGCTTATGTCACACCAAACTGAATCGACACTGCACTGTCCAGTGATCTCGACTGGCTTGACTTCCTTGGATTTTATGTATTTCTTAACTAATAGTATAACCCCTCCTCCCTTCCTATCCTTTCTGTAGACATTGTACTCCCCAAATTCTAGTTCTGCATTCCTTATATCTGTGTGATGCCACGTCTCTGAAAACCCATCAATATCTGCCTTTGATGTTTTGAACAATACCTCAAATTCATCAAATTTATTTACTAAACTCCTAGCATTGGTGTACACGCAAGTACATGTATACATGCACCTGTTCTTTTTCTTAGCTACCCTAACACAACCCATGTGTTTACTTGAACCCCAATGATTCCCAGCAGTCTCTGAAATATCCTGCATCTTATTTTCCGGTCTGCTGCTCATTCCAATAGAAGCAGTGCAAGAATCACTTTCACCTCTGCCAGTGGCTACTGTTAATCTATTAGTCCTTGTAGCCCCCCAATCTAGCAGTTTTCTGACCCACCTAACACTGCCTCGGTAGTATCAGCAAACACTTCCCCAGCCTTCTCCACTGGGGAAGTGTTGCCTATTAGAGGAGTTTGAGTTTTTGAGTGGTGTGAGTTAAAGGAATTACTGTCCCTTTCATTCTTCTACACCATTTATTTTCTCTTCCACTCCTACTATTACTTTCCCTCTACCTTTTTCCTTTTCTAAGTCTAATAGAGACAAGTGGATAGTCGAGCTATTATCCCACACATATACAAATAGCCCTGAAACGGTGCTGTCTGGGTGTTAGTATCCACTGAGAATAAGTAACGTTAGTCTTCTCCTTTAGATGAAGCATTACTTATTCGAAGCAGTGCAATATCATGGCAACTTGTTGTGAAGGTATTCCCAATATGAGATATAGCTTAAAACGATACCGCTTTTGCAAATATTTTGCTAATTTAGAATTGCTGTGTATTAATGATGCATTTGCACTTAACTTATACATAGAGATAAATAGCTTAATTATATAGCAAAATTTTAACTTCCGAGGTCTTGGAACAAATTACCAAAAAAACAAAGTGTTATTGGGTTCACATTACGATATTTCTACTATATGATGATGTCTCTGGAAAGGATTAATATCGTAAAGAGTTCATCCACTGTACTTATTTTAAATTGTTAATCAAATCTTAGCAAAGGTGAGTACACCATATAATTATTTTCTTATTGATTAGATTTTGAGCAAAATCACTCAAGGAGAAGGGGAATTTACTTAAAGAGCCTTTGCCATTATGAAATTAAACATAATAATAATAATTAAAATTATATTTTCCATTTATAGTGTTAAATTGCCAAGACAAAAAACTAAAATGACTTTTTGGAGTTGTCTATCGGCAACAAAAAAAGAAATGAAAAAAAGAATTAGAAAAAATTATCTTGTGCTTCAAGTAAGTATTTTAAAAATGTTCATAATTAGGGAGAAAGCTCAAAGCAATGCAGTAAAAGTAATTATTCATCAAGTGATGAATACCAATAGAAGCAAAGATTATCTTTAACAACTGATAAAGATGAACAGGATCCTACCAACAATTACCTTTGCTAACTGGCAAAGACAACCAATCACAATCCATCCAAAAATTTACTCTTTCAGCTACAAAGTCCCGAAATGAAGAACTGTTATCCAAATCATTCAAAGAACTTATCTTGGAAGCTACTAGGCTTTACATACCAACTAAGAAATATTGTTCAAGTTTTAGACCTAAATGGATGTCAGATGAACTAATGAGACATATGACAGAGAAGAAAAATGCATGGGATACATATAAATCAACACGTGACACAGAAGCCTATGATAGATACAAGTTGATCTGTAACCAAATTACAAAGGAGGTTAGGCAGGCTAAGGCAGAATACAAGAAATCTTTGGCAAGGGATGCAAAGAAAAACAGCAAAGAGTTCTTTACTTATGTAAACTCTAGAAGGAAGGGGATGAATCAGATTGGTTCACTTGATATCGATGGGTCAACTGCTGATCATCCTGCTCAGGTAGATAACAAACTAAATGAATATTTTGCATCGACATTCACACATGAGGAGTTATTCAGCGAGGGGAATGCCAGAGTGTATTCAAGTCTAGCAGTAAGCTAGGGAATCTTGTAATAACTGAGAGTAAAAGTGGAGGAGAAATTGTTGAAGATAAACAGAAGAAAGGCACCTGGGGTGGATGGGATCTATCCAGTTATATTAAAGGAGGCAGCAAAGGAAGTAAGCAAACCCTTAGCCATAATTATGAGAGCTTCCCTGGACTCAGGGGAAGTACCCACAGACTGGAAATGTGCAAATGTGACCCCAATTCACAAAGAAGGATCAAAGGCTGACACAAGAAGTAATTATAGACCTGTGAGTTTAACTTCTGTTCCAGGAAAATTAGTGGAGGCACTGGTTAAAGAAGCACTGTAGGATCATCCAGACAAGACTTCAGTTATAGCTCGGACACAGCATGGTTTTGTTAAGGGGAAGTCTTGCCTGACCAATTTGATTGGATACTATGATGCAGTCACAAAAGAACTGGATGCAGGGAATAACTTTGATATTATATACTTGGATCTTAGAAAGGCTTTTGATACTGTTTCACATGGAAGACTGCTGCACAGATTGGAGCAGTGTGACATTGGAGGCAAATTGCTGCTATGGATAAAGGGGTGGTTGAGGGGGAGAAGACAGAGAGTGGTAATCAATGGACACTGCTCATCGTGGACTAATGTTATTAGTGGAGTCCCTCAGGGTTCAGTGTTGGGTCCATTATTGTTTTCTGTATTTATAAATGATATTGATGATGGTATATCAAGCTTAATGTCCAAGTTTGCAGACGATACAAAGGTTGGCAGAGTTGTCAAGGACATTACTGACTATTGTGCAACAGGATCTGGAAATGTTGAGCAGATGGGCTGAGAGGTGGCAAATGAAGTTTAACATTGACAAATATAAAGTACTACATATGGGAAACAGCAACCCCAGAGCAACGTATCAACTCTGTGGTACTACACTGACAGTGGTAGAGAATGAAAAGGACCTGAGGGTAATTTTGCAGGCAGATATAAAGTTTTCTGAGCAGTGCAGACGGTCTGCAAGAGTAGCTCATGGTGTCTTGTCAATGATATACAGGAATTTTTCTAGCAGGGATAAGGAGGTGATTATTCCTTTGTATAAGGCAATGGTCAGGCCACACCTTGAGTACTGTATACAGGTCTGGAGGCCTCATTTCAAGAAGGATGTAGAGCTGCTGGAACGAGTACAGAGAAGAGCAACAAGATTAGTGAATGGAACAAAGGGGTACTCTTATGAAGAAAGGCTTAAATTTTGCAAATTACAGTGTCTGGAGACTAGGCACCAGCGAGGTGATCTGATAGAGGTATAAAGCCTTGAATGGTTTGAGCATGCTCAATGCTGATGGGATTCTTCCTCTTGCTCAGAATAATCACCTGATAGGGCATAAATTGAAATTGGGGAAAGAAAGATGTAGGATAGACGTGTGGAAATTTGCCTTTAGCCAGCGAGTAGTTGGTTTATGGAACAGACTTCCATCCCTTGTCGTGAAAGTTGATAGCCTAAATAAATTTAAGGCACAGCTGGACAGGTATTTCGAAAGAACAGAGGGGTGAAGTGGAAGTGGGTTTTTTTTTTTTTTTTTGGCTGATGCTGCATAAGCTTGCTTTCTTGCATCATATGCCTCTACTAATGCTAATGCTAAATCTGAAAATCAATTATTGGAAGATGGACAGAATGACATAGGATCAAATCTAACTGATAAAGATGAACAACAATTTGACTAATGTTTATATTCACTTACTGACAAAGATGAACAAACACAATCAAACCAAGGATTTACTTCTTTAGCCAAAGAATCAACGAATGAAGACCTATTATCCAAATATAGAACTGAAGAACAATTATTGGAAGGTGGACATGGACAGGCTGACATAGGATCAGATTCAACTACAAGGCCAATAATGACAAAGACAATATCATGTCCCATACCTGATTGCTCCACAAACATCAAACAATTTTTTTTTTTTTTTTTTTGGCTGATGCTGCATAAGCTTGCTTTCTTGCATTGTATGCCTCTACTAATGCTAATGTTAATGATTACTGATGTAATGCAAATAATTATTGTTAAGAAAGGTCCTTCAAAACTAGATCCTACATTTAAAGATCCATTTCATTAAATGAATCGTTGATTTATGCCATCCAGTATGTTAATAAAATTAAAAATGGGGAACAAATTAATAGATTGTGCTCTAAGCACAATTCACAGACCAAAGATGTAGTTTTTTTTTTTTTTTTGTTTTTGTTGCAAACTGTTATGTAACTCAGACATTCTTCTAGAAATGGCAGGTTTTAATGACTGATGAAATTTGCATCAGCATTTGAAAGAACACAAAAGTTCAAAATATCATTTACACTCATTGAAAAATTGGATTGAGTTGTCAAATTGATTACAGTCCAGCAGGGACTGTAATCAATCGAATTTAGAAAATCTACTTTTTAGTAGAACTTCATATACTCTTTTTTTTTTCTTTTTTTTTTTTTAATTCAGTGCCACCAAGTCAGTAAGTTACTTTAAAGTTCCTAATTCCCCAAATATAGATCTTGCATTTTGCTGCATTAAAACATAGCTGCCACTTCTCTGACCATCCCTGAAGCCAATCTATGTTGTCTTGAAGAAGATTATCAGTTTTTGGTGCTGATGATCAGCTATTCTCACAATCTTCACATCACACCTTGTATCCCTTCGGCAATGTAATTTAAGAAAATCAGAAACAACAGTGGTTCTAGTGGTTCCAGTAACAATCCTTCAATAACACCCTTCCCCCACACTTACATTAGCCAAACCCAAATCGTAACTAATCCCAACATTCTGCCTCCTACCCTACAATATATTTAAATATCTTTCCTGGGATTCCAACATGTTCCAACAGATACAGTTGACTTTTTGTGCACAAATGAATTAAGTGCTTTACTAAAATCAAAATAAATGATGTTGAAATTACTTTCTACATTAAGCTCATAAGTGACTCTGTTTAAAATAGCTAACCTGGTTGGTTAAATATGATTTTACCATTATAAAAACAAGCTGTGTTTCCCTAAGAATTTAATTTCAATCTAAATGACCTTGTGTTGCAACCTTGATCACTGCTTCCATGATCTTCCCTTCCAAGATTCATTTGCTGGGGCTCTCACTAAGTGACAACATTGTTTAGTTTTACAGAAATGACATATTTTTCATGTGGAGGAAATTCACTTAGAGGAAGATCACATCATGAAAGAGCACAATCACATCATGAAAACTTTGTTCAGCCTTAGTTAGTTCATAAATGAATATACAGAGTCAGCAACAAGACACATACATTTTGTGTTAGAGGATCATATTACAAAATTACATTTTTTTGTATAAATTTTTTAGAAAATAAAATACAAATTTATTCAAACATAGGAAGAAGTTCTAATTTTTATTTAATTTTATGGCTCTTATTGTTTCTTTGTTTGAAAGAATGCAATTCCAATATAAATCAACCCCAGGGGCTCACATCTGGTGAGTACAGGCTTGGCATACCCAGAGCTGGATATCATCATTCTTCTCTTTCTTGGTAATTCCCTTCTACTTCTGACTCTCTCTCTCTCTCTCTCTCTCTCTCTCTCTCTCTCTCTCTCTGTCTCTCTCAGGGTAATTCAGAAATTTTTTTTTCAGCTGGTGCAGCATAAGCCTCAGGCTTTCTTGTACCATATGGCTCAATTTTTGAACATTTGTATCTGTAAATAGGTGTTTAATGGAAAGCAGTACCTTCATCATGCTGAAAGGTTGGCAGGATGACTGAAAGCCTACCATCAAGATGTTGAAGATGATATTTTTGGTATGGTACAAGATTTGTTGGCATGGTGCTATTCTATGGATTTCTCACACTTCTTTTTGATGCTTTCTTTGGTGACAATGAGTGTAGAAAGTGCAACCATTGACTTCATCAGCCTATTCAAACAAGAACAGTTCTGTTAATGGTTCCTGCCTTTGTTTGCCCAAGATCTTGGTTTTTGGAAGTCAAGCACTGTGTACTGATGAAGTGAGATTTGTGTGAGATGAAATCATCGACTTGCATGACTGGGCAAAAGAAAATTCACGTGATGTATAATAGTAAGGAGCTCATAAAAAGCAATTCTCTATTAGCATCTGGTGCAGTATTGTGGATGATTGATTGGTTAATTAGACAATATGTTCTTCTTCCGTGGCTACTGACCAGCCAAACTTACCAACAATTTTTTGGAAAATATTTTTCAGGGAATGCTCACAGAAAAGATGTGATATCATAATTAATGCATGATGGCAGTGCCACACAATTCGCCTAACAAGCAAAAGCTCACCTCGATTTTACCTATTCACTGGGATAGGACAGGAAGGTTTATACTTGGCAAGCACAGCCACCTGATATTTATCCCCTTGACAACATTCTGTGGGCTTCATTTTAGCATTATCACTAGCATTAGTTAAGGCATATGATGCAAGAAAGCAAACTCATACAGCATCAGCCAAAAAAAAAAAAAAAAAAAAAAAACCTTCCCGTTTTGCCCATACGGTCACTCGAAATGTTTGTCTAGTTCAGCCTTAAATTTATTTATGGCTATCAAATTCCACAACTGGAAATCTGTTCCAACAATCAACAACCTACTGGCTAAAGGCAAACTTCCACATATCTATTCTACAACTGTCTTTTCTCAATTTGAATCTATTACCCCTCAGGTTCTTACTCTGAGCAAGTGGAAGTATCCCATCAGCATTGAGCCTGCTCAAACCATTCAAAGCCTTATACACTTCAATCAGATCACCCAGCAGGTGCCTAGTCTCCAGATGTTGCAACTTGCAGAACTTAAGCCTTTCTTCATAAGTGCACCCCTTTTTTCCTCTCAACCCTTCCCATTGTTGCCCTTCTCTGTACTAGTTCTAGCAACTCCACATTCTTCCTAAAATGAGGCCTCCAGACCTGTACGCAGTACTCAAGGTATAGCCTGACCATTGCCTTATACAAAGTGATAATCACCTCTTTGTTTCTGCTAGCAAAATTCCTATATATCACTGACAAAACTCCATGACCTGCTCTGGCAGCCCATCTGCACTGCTCAGAGAACTTCATATCTGACTGCACAATTATCCCCGAGGTCCTTTTCATTCTCCACCTCCCTGAGTTAGTACCAAACAGTTGGTATGCTCTCTTGGGTTACTGCTACCCATATGGAGTACTTTGCATTTGTCAATGTTAAACTTCAGTTGCCACTTCTCAGTCCATCTGCGTAACTTTTCTAGATCCTGCTGCAGTAGCATACTGTCTTTAGTGTCATCAACAACCCTGCTAACTTTTGTATCATCTGCAAATTTGGATATTAAGCCTGATATACCTTCATCGATAAATACACAAAACAACAATGGGCCCAGCACTGAACCCTGGGGCACTCCATTAATAAAATTAGCCCAAGTAGAGCAGTGTCCATTTATTACCACTCTCTACCATCTACCACTCAACCATTCCTTTATCCATTGCAGCAACTTGCCCTTAATACCATACCACTCCAATTTGTACAGCAGTCTTCCATGTGCAACAGTATCAAAAGCTTTCCTGAAATCCAAGTATACTATATCAAAAACTTTCCTGAAATCCAAGTATACGATATCAAAATTATTTTTTCCATCCAGTTCCTTTGTGACCACATCGTAGCATCTAATCAAATTGGTCCCACAAGACGTCTCCTTAACAAACCCATGTTGTGTCTGAATTATTACTGCAGTCTTGTCTAGGTGATCCTATATCACCTCTTTTACCAGTGACTCCATTATTTTCCCCGGAACAGAAGTTAAACTAACAGGTCTATAATTATTTGTGTCGCCCTTTGAACCCCTTTTGTGAATTGGGGATACAGCTGCACATCTCTTGTCCATGGAGACCTCCCCTAAATCTAGGGATGCTCTCATAATTATGGTTAAGGGTTTGCTAACTTCCCTCAATATAACTGGATAGATTCCAATTGCCCTGGGTGCCTTTTTTATGTTTAAATTCAACAATTTCTCCTCCACTTTGTTCTCAGTTATTACAAAATCGCTTAGTTCCCTGTTAAAATTTGATAAACATCTGGCATTCCTCTCCTTGAATAACTCCTCATGTGTGAATGTAGATGCAAAATACTCCATTCAGTTTATCAGCCACTTGAGCAGGATCATCAATAGTCGAACCATCTATGTTAAATGGACCAATCTGATTCATCCCCTTCCTTCTAGAGTTTACATAAGTAAAGAACTGCTTGCTGTTTTTATTTGCATTCTTTGCTGAAGATTTCTTATAATCTGCCTTTGCCTGCCTAACCTTCTTTGTGACTTGATTACAGACTAGCTTACATCTGCCGTAGGCTTCTTTGTTGCCTGATAATTTATATGCATCCCATGCATTTTTCTTCTCTACCACAATCCTCATTAATTCATCTGACAGCCATTTAGGCCTGAACCTTGAACAGTATTTCTTAGTTGGTATAAAAAGCCTAGTAGCCTCCAAGATTAAGTCCCTGAAGGCTTCCCATTTAAAATTCACCATTGGTAACATCATCAGTTGATCCCACTGTATAGAATTTAAATAGCCTAATCTATGAAATGTAACTTCTGTATATTGTAGAACTAAACAATGAATAGAATGTGGCTGTGTAAAGAATCCCACAGTAGTGCGGGATTGTTATATAGCCACAAATGTACCAAACGTGTTCAGCAGCCAGCTATGGTTTGTGGTCAGTTGTAAGGGCATCACTGAAAACAATTACAGTATTATAAAATCAGTATGTGAACTTTAAAAATTAAGGGTTATTATGTATGTATGCATGTTTGAAAGTTTAATGTAATAACTCTGAAATAAAATGTTTCAGGTGCATTTTATATGGCTTCTTTTTCTTATTTTGGTTCATAGAATTCATTCCAAAGATTTTTGCACATACTTTTGAAACATCCTTACAGTAATGTGAGTGCAACTTTTGTATGCAAAATTTGTGGAAAAATTCATTCATTGTATATTCAGAAGAATAGTTTTTATTATTAAAAGAGTAATCACAGTTTATATATAACTATTATTGAGAGAGCATAAATGAGTATTTACATCAAGATAATTATTAGGATCTTAAGAGGCACAAAATTACAGCACTTTTATATAAAATTAAATAATTAGTCACACACACACACATACATATAATATAATATAAACATTATAAAATTTTAATGAGCAGCATATTGGTAATTGCTTCTACAGAACTAAAATTCAAATTATCATATACTAATTTGAGCCATTTAACAGTTTCACCTATTATAGTCAATGTTCATAATTCACCTTACTGTGTTTATTTTGCAAGCTAACGTATGTTGCATTATGTTTCAGAAAGCATTTAGGAAATAAGATCCTCAGCTGTAATTAATGAATTTAAGTACAGAAAAGTGTGTGTGTTTTTTTTTTTTTTTTTTTTTTTTAAAGAATTGAATATTGGGGGAAAGGGGAATATGGAAAACTTAGAAGCAACTTAAAAGAGCAATAAAAATATAAAATTGATGGAATTGGATAATTCAGTTGTAAATCTACTGCTATAATCAATTTAAATTACAATACATGGTACAGGTATTTTTATTATATGAAAATTAGGTAGTGAAGCATTTTCATAAACTTAATCTTGACATTCCTCATAAATACATACTTATTACCAAAAAAATTTAATGAGGCATTTAAGAATTTAACATGAAGAAACATCCAGAATTTAAAATATGTTGGCACCTACTAATCTTAAGGGTAAACCTGAAAAATTATGAACTTTCAAACATAAAGTTATAAAAGCTTTATTTTTAAACAAGTCTGATCAACTACCAAAAATACATTTCCTGTTAAAGATTATAATCTACACTATTTCATCAAAATCTTGTCTAATTGTCCAGAGCTATGGCAAAAATAAAGTGACAAAACAAGATGTAAGATTATATTGCTGAAGCTGCCTAATGAATTAAACATGATGTCAGCAGTATGACTTTATGTTTCATTTGTTGTTAGAGTACTACTGTTACATTGTACTAAACACACTGTTATGTCATACCACAGGAAGATTTTTTTGAGGACTGCATATACAGAGATATCAAATTTAACCGATGTACGCTATGCTCTGCATGACATGCACTCAGCCTCAAAATTAGGCATAATCTAATAATGACATGCATAATGTCATGGTTTTCTTTCATAATGAGTGCTTCAATAATGTTTAATTATCTAATGCTACCATTGAGGCTGGTACGCAACTGATATATATTCCATTAGTACTATTCTTCTGACTTCTGATTTATGGCATTACCAAGTAGAATAATGGAGTGCCTTTGGAAGAGTTACTTTTCTTATATAATCAAGTGTTATAGAAAAGGCATTTTATACTGCATTTACAACTGCTCCCTTCACAAAAATTGTGGTAGAGTAGAACTGTGATAAAGTTCTAACCAACAGTATAGCTATATTTTTTTGGGATGTCACAAAGCTCGGTAGTGCCAATCAGAGAAATGTTTTAATTCTCAGTTTGTTTGGGTTTCCTAGTGCAGTTATGCAGTGCAGCATGTGACTGGTTGGTAACAAGAAGCACCTTACTCACCAGTATGTTGCTTAGTCAGCATGTGACACCATTTAGTTACAATCACTTTTGACCAATTCTATATGGATTTTTGAAATGTTAGCCATGGATAACTTCATGCTAGAGCAACAAGAGCTCATATATGTTGTATGCTACAAAATCCTATTAAAAAATGTAAGGAAGAATTTAAAAAAACATTTCCTGGTATCTGTATTCCACATAGGGATACAATTCATAACTAAAAAGTAAACTGACAACTAAAAGCATATTACTAGGCAGTAAAGCAAAGCAAGATTGGCAAGGATTAATAGAAATGATACTGGTGTCAGAAACATTTGCTTCATAAGTCCCTTAGGCATCTCTCACAGGAATAACTAAGTGAAGTGGCCAAAATATTCAGGAAACCACTGCAGTGTGTGAGCCAATGGATGTTACTTCCATCTCCTTTAATGAAGGTAAGTAGGCATTACTTATGGTAATATATAAAATTAATAAAAAAAGGTAATGAAGTAAAATAATAAATAATGAAATTTTTGTCTAAAGTAGACATTGCTTGACTTTCTGTAGTTGCATTATTTCTGGAGTTGATTGAGCAAAAATGCTGATAAGTGCTGCTTGCTGTCAGCACATACAATCAACCACCTTCAACACAATCCTCAAAAAGTATACAGTATATATCAAAAAAGTAGACAGACAGATATATAGGATGGAGAAGAAAGAAGAAAAATATGAGAGTATGAACAGCATTAATCAAATAAATGCTAATCAAATTTCTAAAGGAAAAAAAATCTGTTGAAAATATAATCAGTTTGATGTCAGCATCAGAAGTATATTATTTACTTATGAACATTTAAGTCTCATAAATAGATCAGTAAACTTATGCAAAGTGTATTTGCAATTATCTCCCAACAACAACAGATCACATAAGATTAAACATATTAAGCACCTGCAATTAGCAAAATATCAATCAATTAATTAATTACTAACTGACAGGTAACAGAAAATTCAATATATTCAAAATCCACATTGAGCTGCATATAATCTAAATCTAATCTAATCTAATTTTTATTTATTAGAATGCTTCACCACTGAGAGCTAAGTATCTTATTAACATTAATAACAGGCTTACTACCCAACAATTTAAATTCAAACTAAATAGCAATTAAAACAAAATACACTTTTTTTTTAAAGATTATAGCAGCAAATATACATATATATTCATTATATTAACAACATAAGTTTTTATTTTACTTTTGGGAAACAAGTAATTTTTGGGTAAGCAGATTCCAAACTGAATTGTAAGACCCCCAACATCATAAACAGAAATATCAGAATAATTTGTTTGCTATTCGGTTCTAAAAAAAAAATATATTACATTACCAATTCATCCACTACAGATTTTTTGGTTCTTTTTCTTTTGTAATTACAGCATTTTTTGTAAAGGAAAAAACTTATCAATAATTAATGCTTTATTCAAATTGTATCTAATCAGACTATAAATTTTCATAAATGAGCTTCATACGCTTATTTTTTATTTAAAAACTGAACTAAAGATGAATACCATGTGCAAATTATTAAACTTCTTAAATTGTATATATATATATACATACATACACCACAAAATAAATGTAAATCAATATTCAAATATCAATCATCAATAATAAAATACATGCTCTGAATCATACTATCCATTTTATACACTACTGATTTGCACCCAAGTCTAGTTATATCACATCAAATTCACCAACTTGAATGAACAACTGAATTTAAATCTAAATTAACACACTGGCTCATCAAAATTAGTACAAAATATATCTCATAGTTTTTACGTACTGTGTAATAACAAATTTTCAGCAATTTGAAATGAGTAATATAACATGACTATTACACATTTCATTGTAAAATCAAATTACAATAATAATGAGCATTTAATTTTAAGAGTACAATTTAATAGTTATGTAATAGCAAGAAGAAAACAATTTTCAGTTATTTTGTAAATATGAAATTGAAATGATGGGGATATATCATGAATCACACAGAAATTGTAATAAATTTGATCAGAAACATTGATATTTATATTTATTTTAATTTTCTAGAAAAAATAGCTAACTTTTTATGGAAGTTAACCATTTGGCAATAGCATTATTTAAACTGTAAAACTGAACATTTCAGCTGGCAATTCCCCCATTCATTCTCAGCAAAATTAGGATTAATTTGGATTGATACAGGATATTCTTAGGCATATGTAAGTTATACCCTTCTGGCCTGTAACCTGGTTCAGCATTGGAATAGGTGAGTAACTTCACCTTGCTGCCAGCACATACAATCAATGACCTTCAACACAATCCTCAAAAAATGTCTGTATATATATCAAAAAAGTAGATAGACAAATATACAGGATGGAGAAGAAAGAAGAAAAATATGAGAGCATACATTATGTATTTGTGCAAGATGTGGGGCTGTATATTGTTTTTTTTTTTTTTTTTTTAGTTTTTTCTGGGAAGAAGGAGGAGACTAAAAGTGGAAATTTTTGTGTATGGGGGGAGGGTGGAAGGGATATGCTATTACTGTGCTGGCTATTGTATATTCAAAAGTGAATAACCATTCTGATTTTACTGTTACTGGACCTCTACTTCTATTGAGTGCTCTGTTGATTGTTAAGTGGAAAATATCTGTGTGAAGAATGCTTCTTTATACTAATGATAAAACCAAACCATGCCTAAAGATAACATGCAAGCATTTGCATAAGCAAACTTGCTATCAGTGGAGGATCTAGGAGGGAGGACATGAGAGTGGTTCCCACCACCAGAGTGAGTAAACTGGAACAAATGCTGTGTGCTTTGTGATATTAAAATGTTGCATGTGTAATATATTAAAAATGTATATATATATATTATATGAAGGTTAGTTAAAAATTCAAGCTTAATTTCAGTTACTGCCAATGACATATATCATCATTGTTAAATCACCACTCCCCCCACTCCAGAAAACCAGTCTTGATCCACCCATGTTTGCTATTATCTTCAGATAGGATCAAATATAAGGCTATAAGTAAGTTTGTAAAATAATAAGAGGAGTTTACCTCAATATAGTGCGTAGAACACTTCCGTATGATACCCTCCAGAAATTAAAACGGAAAAAAAACGAAAAAAATCGACAACTTACTTACCGGTACATTAGAGTAAAATATAAATAATTAAATAATCAATTTAACACAATTCAAATCAATTTAAAACAATTAAAAATCAAATTAACACAATTAAAAGAATCTAACGAAAATATTCAAAAGTTGAATTTTTGAAAATAGTAAGCTTCTTCATTTTCCCCCATTCTCCTACAAATTATCAAAATCAGATCAGCCACAAACGACATTACTGAAGTCCGGAGCTTATCCACTTAACTAGCAACAGTTTAGTGGCACCCTACTCCTAGCAGATCCCCAGAACAAAAAGTTACCCATTTGCTCCAGTGTTTCATTGGATAAGAGACCAAAATGGTGACAACTAGTATCTAATCAAGGATAGCATTCTAAGCTCCTGATTAATCCTAATATATTACTTAATAATTTCTTTATTCTTTTTTTATCTTTTCATCTTGCACATTCTATTGAAATTGGCTACAAAAATTGCAAGTTGAAACACTATTTTATAATTTAATTCATGCCATTATATTACCAGTTAGTTGACTGGTAATTCTGTATTATCTCTTCTAGGCTATTATTCTGCCTCATGACCTATAAGGATTACATTATGGCATTTAGATTTTATAGATTCATATATTTTTACTGAATTTGTTATGCAGGATAGTTATAAAGTCTTTAATAACTTTGGATGTACACATGATAGAAGTACACTTAAATGGCATATAAAAGGTGAATCCTTAAAGTTTTTTTATTATTATCAGTGTTGTTAATTTTGAGTTAATTTTTATTTATTTTCAGATCCTTCAACTCATTGAAAATGCCAACATTAGAAGAAAAGGTCAACCACGTGTTATGGCTTGCATAATGGAAGTCCATAACAGCTAGGAGAAGAAGATTCACTGCTCATTACAGGAAAGATGCACCATATAGGAACTCAATTAACAGTTGGATGAAAAAGTTTAGAGAAACTGGATCCTTTAATGACAAACCATGATCTGGGAGGACATGAATCAGCAAAGAGACCGTGGCTGTAGTCCAGGAAGCATTTGAAAGGAATACAACGGTGCAGTGTGCATCTGCTGAACTAAACATTTTAAATCGACAGTGAGCAAAATTCTAAGGGTGAAACTGTACAAACATGTTTACAAGGTTCAGGTTGTTCAAACGTTACAGGAAGAAGACTACCAAGTGAAGATTGGATTTCTGAAATCAAAAATAGATAATTCCCATGACTTTCTTGAAGAGTTGACATTTTCTGATAACGCTACTTTCCACATTAGTGGCAGAGTCAATGGCCACAATTGCCACATTTGTAGAAGAGAGAAACCTTAAGAAGTCTGGAAACATGAAAGACTCCGCAAAAATTTGGGATTACTGTTTCCCAGGTATTACACCTGGGAAACAGTAATCCCAAAAAAACTTATTCACTTGGTGGAGTTCAACTAAACCCAGTACTGGAGGAAAGGGACTTGGATGTTACGATACGGTCAGACATGAAATTCTCTGAGCATTGTAAACAGGTTGCAAGGAAGGCCCATGGTGTCCTATCGATGATCTATTGAACTTTTGCAAGTAGAGATAGGGACGTGATAATCCCATTATATAAGGCTTATGTTAGACCACACTTGGAATACTGTGTTCAAGTATGGAGACCGCACCTAAAGAAAGACATCGAGCTTCTTGAAAGGGTGCAAAGAAGGGTAACTCGCCTGGTGAGATCAGAAAAAGGGCGTCCTTATGAAGAAAGACTTCGAATATGTGGGTTGCAGAGTTTGGAAACTAGACACCTTAGAGGAGATTTGATTGAGGTGTTTAAGGCTCTGAGAGGCATCAGTAAAATGAATGAAGACATAATTTTCAAGATTACAAATGATGCTAGAACTAGGGGACATAAATTCAAGTTACGGGGGGAAATGTTTAGATTGGACTGCAGGAAGTTTTATTTTAGCCAGCGAGTTATAAATTACTGGAATAAGTTGCCTTCATGGGTGGTAGAGGCCGACAGTTTGGGGAAATTCAAAGGTCATCTGGATAGTACTTTCGGGTAAGGGAAGCGCATAGGATGATAGGCTTAATTTCCTTTTTATTTATATTTTATTTTATTATTTTTTTTAATTATTATTATTTAGTTATTTATTTTATTTATTTATTTTTTTTTGTTTTTATCATTGTTTTGTTCGGATTTTTTTTTTTTTTTTTGGCTGGTGCAGCATAAGCCATAGGCTTTCTTGCACCATGTGGCTGTTACTAATACTAATACTAAAATCAGTTTGGTGTATCCTCAGGAAGTTATCGGTCCTTTCTTTTTTAAAGAAGCAACAGCCAATGGTGAATGTTAATTAAAAATGCTGAAGATTTTTCTCATTCCTGAACTACAATGGTTAAATCTTTCAGACAGCACCTTGTTTCAGCAAGACAGTGCATCCTGTCACTATGCTACAAATGTGTGACAGTTTTTGAATGATGTCTTTCCAGTCAAGTGGATCGGTAGAGCTGGACTAATTGCTTAGCCATCTCATTCACCTGATCTGACCCCACTGGATTACTTTTTATGGGGTCAAGTTAAAACTGTTGTATACTCAACAAAATAATGTTCTTTGGATGAACCTAAGGTCAGGATTACAAATACAATTCACAAAATTACTGAGCAGCAACTGAGGAATGTTTTCAGTGAGTTTGAAAAATGTATTACAAATGATGGCAGTTATGTTGAAAGTTAAAAAATTAACTGTATTGCTTTAAAACTTTCAGCTTTCAGCTTTTATATGCCAAAGCTATTTAAGTTTAAAGTTGCACAAGGACTTTATAACCACCCTGTATTATTGAAACATTTCTTTTCTTTTCCTAAATTATATTATCAAATTCAGAACTTATATTTCCATACTGTCAAGTTCAAGAATGTTTAATTCCATTATAAGATATACTGATGATAAAGCCAATCAAAGCTGTTCCAGCTAAAAGTATCACAGAAAGATGTAACAGTCTAAAGATCTCAAATAATATAATTATGTAAAAATCAGTTTGCCATTTTTCATTCAAAACATATTCAAATTAGATTTAAATTCAAATTCACTAATCCATTTTGGGGAAGTTAATATGACTTCTTATATAAGGAGATCTAATATAAGTACATTCCTGCCTTTAACTAACATGAGTAATGCATTCCTGAAAAAATTTGTATTAGTTGAATAATTTTCTCCCAAAAGCACAATTATATGGCAGGTTATATTCCTGAAAGACCCGAAAGAACAAGTTTTGATCACACAAACTGAAAATTATAGTAAATAGTAATAGTGAAGTAAACAGTGAAATAAGATTATGGGAATATAAATTAATGTCTAAATAAGAATTAACATTCTAAAATACTTAATAGTTTAAATGTTACCTTCAACGATGCAACTAAAAAACTGATTTTATCCTAGACTAGCAGTTCTTAATCTTTAATTAGCACTAACTTCCAATCATATCAATATACCATTTAAAATTTCTTAAATTGAAAAACTGTAAAAATTTATTTAAATTTTTACCCATTTGTAAGTATGTATACTCATAAACTACTTTGTTTTAATGGAATATGCCATCTTTCAATATTGTTTTGATGATATGACATCTCTGAATATTGCAGTATATGTGATGTTATTTATGGTATCTTTAAGATGTGTGGATTTACACAAGCGATAACTGAAGAAATAGAAATTATTTGGAATTAGTTTTAAATCATGTGAAATAATGCATGAAAGCAAACTTAATCAATCAATCAATCGCACGCACGTGCACGTCACAATTTGCCCACTACTAAAAAGTAACTATCCAATTCTGCCTTGAACTCTATCACTTTCTACCATGACTACCTTACTTGCTAGGCAACTTATTCCAGTGATTGACAGATCAACAGAGGGTTACATCCAATTACTATATGAGATATATAATCTTCTGTTGCCTCCCATAATTTTATATTTGTGTCCCTTTATTCTAGTTGCACTTGCCAAAGCAAAAACCTTCTTATTCCATTAAGGGCCTTAAACACCTCTATCAGGTAAAATCATTCCTCAAGTGTCTAATCTCCAATCTCTGTAGTCAATAAGGCACCTCCGTAGCCAGATGAGCAGGAGCAGCAGTGCGTAGCACATGCTTCTTGATTAGACCAGGGTTCGAGCCTGTGACCACCAAATACGGAGGATGTGGAAAGGTCAGGGAATGACCACCGCATATTCCCGGAGTAATAGGGCCTTAGTTGCTAATCCTCCTAAAAACCAAATAACAACAAATAAGACATTCCTCATAGAGATAGCCCTTAGAACTGCTAACTAATCTTGCTGCTCTTCTTTGGACTCTCTGTAGAAGTTTTATGTCCTTTTTCTAGGTGAGGCCTACAGCTCTGAATAGAATAACAATAAAGTGGAAACAAAAAGGCAGAAAAATGGAGTAAGTCATTTTTTCCAAGGCTTCTTCTTTTTACTATGGTTTGTTTTCAAATCTCTTTACTTTGTTTAGACTAATAAGTTATATGTTTCTAGAATTTTCTGCTGTCAATTCCAGTTTTTAATTTTTCCTCTTCATAGTGTCAACTGTTCATAAGCCATTTTAACCCAACCCCCCTTTTATTCCTTGTAAAAACTTTATTTTATTTTGCTCACAAAATTTTATTTTCATTTATGTTTCTCACTCTTTGGCTTGTGGTTTATATCAGAAATGAAGACATCTTGCTAGCTATTTTGCTTGCAATTCTGACCACTCACCTGATAAAATCCTTATTTTGTCAATATATATATATATCTTTAAAATTATCACATATTATACATAATGTATAATACATGGTAATTTTAAAGAAGGAAAACTACTAAATAGTAACTACAGAGTAAAGCAGCAGACAAAGATCAATGCCATCAAGAATTAATTGAATGTTTATTTAAGCTGGAGTGCAGAATAAACTTTTTAGTGGAAAAAAAAAAAAAAAAAAACCAGCTATGTATATGTACCTGAATTAAAATCAAGTGCAACTACCCTAAGGAGAAAACTATTAAAAATTTTATATACAAATATAGACAAAATGTCCAATGCATTCTATTTATATTATATGGCATATTGTCAGGGGCTGGCACTATTGAATATATCTAAAACAATAATTGGCAACACTATTTGTTTCTAATTGTGTTTCACAAGAGGCAGCCAAACTAGAAGAGATAGACTATTAATTAGCTATTGCAATATTACATTTAGCAGCTTATTGATAAAAAACAGCAAATAGCAAACCAGTAGTCCAATGGATAGCAAATCAACACGTTTCTATGGATTAGATAAAATTGAGGTAAAGGTGGTGGGGGGGGGGGCTTCTGAGCTACATTTGGTTCTGGTATTGGCTTTTTGCAACATTATATTCTACTGCATATGGATTTATTTAGACTTTCTACTGATATTTGATTTCTAGTTTTTCTGTCATTTGTAGATTTATTTTATCACCTTCTTTCAGTTTTATATTAGTGCCATATTAAGTACTCATATGACTTCATATGATTACTTTAATAATCATATTTTTGTTCCACCAACTTTGTTTCTTTTTTTAGCAACTTCTGTGCAATTTATTTAGTTTTATTTTGGCTTCACATGGCAGACCAATTATTTTATAACATTTTTCTGCTTGTTATTATCTATGCTTAATTACTATAATACCAGGACTCATTATGAATTTGGCTGTTGAGCCCTAGGCTAGTCTGAGTCTAGTTGCTATTAACTGTTTCTTCTTTAACCTGCTTTATACTTTCTGATTCCTATTATGTCTTGCAATCTATTAGAGCAATTTGAGTGAAAGCAAGGCCCTCCTTTTCCTACCTTTTCACCTAAATTAGCATCTGCTGTTCCTCCCCCACCCAACTTTTACCTCAGTTTTGTCTAATCCATAGACGGGCTATGATCTTGCAATACAAGAATATGAGACAAATTCTCATACTGTCAGATCAAGCCCATCTACTGTGACAAAAAATGTAGTCTGTTGTTAGCTGTCTGACTGATAAATCAGCTGCAATAAAAACAGTTATAATGAAATTGTAAACTCTTTTGGCCTTAGCTGTCCAGAGTATAAACAGAATTTTATTTTTTATTTAATTTAATTTGTTTGCATTCAGTTGGGCTAGCTGTTTTTTTTTATTTTTTTTATTAGTAAGCTGTTAAATTTAATATCATATATGGTTAACTAGTAGCACCTATCTCACCTACAGCTAGTAAAATGCAATCAGATAGTTTTGCCAATTACAGTTTAGATGTATTGAATGGTGCCAATTTCTAAGAATGTCATTCCATGTATTCTTATTATAAGTGTTAGTATAACCTGTCGATATCTGTATATAATATCCTTAATAATTTTTTCCTTAGGGCAGTTGCACTTGATTTTGATATAAAGTGCTTTGATATAAAGTGCACTTAGCCAATTGATTTTTTTTTTATCTAAAATATTTCATTCCTGTTCCAGCTTAAATAAACATGTATATTATAATATTACAATACACAAATTAATTTGTAAACCAGTATGCAAATTAATACCATGTTTTAGTGTAAAAATTGCACAGTGCTACAAAGACTAAGTATAAACAAAATATAGTATTATATATATTAAATATAATATGAAATAGTACAATGAAAAATGCTATATATAATTATATGCATATAATCTGTGTGTGTGTGTGTGTGTGTGTGTGTGTGTGTGTGTGTGTGTGTGTGTGTGTGTGTATGCACATATATAGAAGATTAAAGACAAAATTAGGAAGAATGAGGAAAAGATGATGAAATACAATACAGAATATACAGAAAATATATCCCACTGGGATGAAATGATCACAGATATTGCCTGATGCATTATAAGTAAAATACTGAAAAGGGATACTACACAAAACTATGACTTACAAGCTTAAATTTCATAAAAAGATATGTTACTTCAAAATATGAGTATTGAATAGCTAATAATTGATGTTACTTTTATAATTATTTGAAGGAATTTTATAAGATATGAGTATCCAAAATGCACTTTCAAAATTTAGAAACAGCTATTGTAAACTACTTCAAAAGTTAATTACAGTGAGCAATATTCATAACAATTTTTTCAAAACATTTTTGCTTAAAAAATAAACATTTGTTATTATAATACAGAAAATATCAGAACATTTTCATTCTCTTCAGAAAAATATTTACAAGTATATTTGTGCAAAAATTAGTGAGTTGTTCTTTCCATCTGCAAATGAAGTTAAGAGTTCAAAAATGACTGTTTTAAATTAACATTTCAATAGTGAACATTTTCAGTGCAGGTGAAATTTTTGCATAATGGTCTTACTCTGGTCTCTTGTACAAATGCTGAATTTTACTGTCCCTTCTACTGACTCTATCAGCACATCAGGGAGCACTGATCTTGTTATAGCACCATCATAATATGGGCAGTGGAATTTTCATTTGGCATCATCATCATCATCCTAAAAATAAACCAATTTCTTATAACAATCATAAAAATGCCATAAAATGAATTCTGCTGTGTTCATCATATAGCTAAATGTACTTCTCAGATATCTTAAGGTAGTCTAAAATATTGACCCTTTCATGTGTGAATTCTAGGAATGTGTGTGTGTGTGTGTGTGTGTGTGTGTGTGTGTGTGTGTGTGTGTGTGTGTGTGTGTGTGTGTGTGTGTGTGTGTGTTACAAATTTAAAACTGTCTGAGACCACTGTAGTCACCTTTATGGAAGAAAAAACCCTTCCCTTTACCCCTTGTGACAGTGATCACTGTCACCTAGTGGTTCCTTTATCTGTAAATTCTTAATGCATGAATAATCACTGCTGATAACTAGATCAAGAGTATTACGTCTCTGGTTGCCTCTCGAACATGCTGCTGCCGAAAACCATCACCCAATAAATCCACAGAAGTCTTGCTAGTGTGCTAGTGACCAACACAAGTTCCAGTCAATATCTGGGAAGTTAAAATCCCGCCCCCCATTATAACACAATCTGATTTAGTGGCCCATTCTATTTCTCTGTACAGTTGTTTCTTTGTACTCATCAGAGTCATTAGGCCTATAACACACTCATACTCTCATTTTTGCTTTCCTAGTGCTTACAACATACCAAACTGACTCATCATTGCACTGACCATCTATGTCAACTGGATGCACTTCCTTAGATTTTATGTTTCTTAACTAACAGCATAACCCCTCCTCCCTTCCTATCTATCCTTTTTGTACACATTGTACTCCCCAAATTCCAATTCTGCACTGCTTATATCTGTGTGACACCACATCTCTGATATCCCAATGATATCCATCTTTGATGTCTTGATCAGCACTTCAATTTCATCAAATTTATTTAATATACTCCTTGCACTGGTGTACATGAAGTATAGATGCACCTCTACACTGTTTTTTTGAGTCTTTTTCACCAACCTTGCGTAGAATTAAAACACCAGGGAAACTAAACTTTTGATAACTGATTTATAATAAGTCAAAATACCCGCATCTACAACAAATTTAACTTTATAAAAACTCTACATATAAATTATTAAAATCTGCTACATTACAATCAATAAAATGCATAAAATATACTGATTAAAACGATAAAAACCGTAGCTTTCAAAGGCTCAGCCTTCTTCTTCAGCGGTAAACCTTGCTATGCAGTACAACTTTAAATATCAGCAGGCTAACGGTACTCCTCACGTGTTTCCATTCTCGTGTGCTTCGTTCTCTCGCGTTGTGGAACTGGAAGTGGCTCGAGTGGAAGCCACACGGAATCGTTCATCCCTTTTGAGGATAGTGGTCTCAAAGATGGGATGAATCCGCGTGCCTCTATCCCTATTTATGTTAATGGTAGAACAAATCCGCAAACTCTCGAGCCACTTACGGTCCCAGAACTTATGCGCCCGATCGGTGATGATAGCATCGTCCGGGGAGATCTGGTGTTGCTTCTCCCAAAAATGCTCGGCCACGGCGGACTTGCCATATTCCGCATTTCTTATTGCCTTAGTGTGTTCCCCCAAACGATCTTTAAGACGGCGTTTTGTTTCCCCTACATAACACTCCCCACAATCCGGGCATCTAATGCTATATACGACCCCACTAGTGTTCTCTTTTTTAATGGGGTCTTTAACCTGAGACACGATTGTGCGCAGCCTCCGTCCTGGAAGCTGCACACAACGCGTCTGGTACTTTCTTAGTATTCTAGCTATATGATCAGTCAAACCCGGGTAGTAGGGAATGTATGCAGTGGCTATCGGTGTAAATGGCTCGCCTCTCCTCTGATTTCCTTTAACATATTTCTCTATAATCCTCCGGGGGTAACCACATTTTGCAAGATCCGTCGCGACCCGTTCATACTCTAACTTTCTATCATCGGAGGCACTGCAATGTGATTTTGCTCTTTCAACTAAAGCTCTTACCACACTGTTCCTATGATGGTTGGTTTGGGCTGAGCTGTAATGCGCATACTGCCCTTTACACATGGACTTCCTAAACACCCTAGTCCTCAGCTGTCGACCTTCTCTACAGACCAACACATCTAGGAACGGCAAAACTCCTCCTTCTTCCACCTCCGATGTAAATTGTATGAATGGGGAGAAGCCATTTAAGCTGTTCAACACTTGATCCTCACTCCCCTTCCGAATGATTGAAAACGTATCATCCACATACCTTTTCCAGGGGCGCATAGGGAGAACACTAGCATTAAATATTCTGGCCTCGAGCTCCTCCATAGCTAAATTAGCTATAATTGCGCTGATGGGGGAGCCCATGGCTGCACCATTAACCTGTTTATACATAGTATTATCAAATACCATAGTGGTACTTGAGAGGCATAACTCTATTCCTTTCTCAATATCCTCTAGCTTTAGCTGTGTTCTAGTACTTAGGGTGGTGTCCCTCTGTAATGCCAAGCGTGCACACCACACCCCATGATCAATCGGAATACATGTAAATAGCGATTTCACGTCGAAGGAAATCATGATCTCATTTTCTTCTATGGGTTGGCTTCTAATAAACTGCACAAAGTCTTTACTATCTTTAATACTGTATTCTGAAAGTCCCACTAGTGGGGATAACAATTTGGCTAAGAAACCAGAAAGTGCATAGGTTGGACTGCCTATAAATGAGACTATGGGTCTAAGTGGCACATCCACTTTGTGAATTTTAGGCAAGCCATAAAATCTTGGCATTTGGCTACCTGTAGCGCGCAACATCCAATACTGTTCCTTAGAAATTTTGTTGGACTTAAGCCAACCCTGTACCATACCGTTCACTTGGCGTTCCAAACTAAGAAGAGGACTTTTCTGAATAACTTTATAAGTCATCTGATCTTCCAATAAACACAACGCTTTACTTCTATATGCTTCCTTATCAAGAACCACAGTTGCTCTACCCTTGTCCGCGGGTAGGACTACGATGCTATCATCCTGTTTAAGGCTTCTTAGCGCAATTCTTTGCTTCACATTAAGATTGGAGGGGGCATCCTTAGCTTGACTCAGGATCGCTGCTACTTTTACTCGAACTTCATTAGCGTTTGGGGGAACACACTAAGGCAATAAGAAATGCGGAATATGGCAAGTCCGCCGTGGCCGAGCATTTTTGGGAGAAGCAACACCAGATCTCCCCGGACGATGCTATCATCACCGATCGGGCGCATAAGTTCTGGGACCGTAAGTGGCTCGAGAGTTTGCGGATTTGTTCTACCATTAACATAAATAGGGATAGAGGCACGCGGATTCATCCCATCTTTGAGACCACTATCCTCAAAAGGGATGAACGATTCCGTGTGGCTTCCACTCGAGCCACTTCCAGTTCCACAACGCGAGAGAACGAAGCACACGAGAATGGAAACACGTGAGGAGTACCGTTAGCCTGCTGATATTTAAAGTTGTACTGCATAGCAAGGTTTACCGCTGAAGAAGAAGGCTGAGCCTTTGAAAGCTACGGTTTTTATCGTTTTAATCAGTATATTTTATGCATTTTATTGATTGTAATGTAGCAGATTTTAATAATTTATATGTAGAGTTTTTATAAAGTTAAATTTGTTGTAGATGCGGGTATTTTGACTTATTATAAATCAGTTATCAAAAGTTTAGTTTCCCTGGTGTTTTAATTCTACGCAAGGTTGGTGAAAAAGACTCAAAAAAACAGTATGGATATACCCAACCGCAGAGGCCTGTTTGGAGTAGATGCACCTCTGACTGCGGCTACTGTTCATCTTTGAGTCTATGAATTTCCCCAATGTATATAGGCTTGTGGTAAAGTTTCTAAAAATGGGTAGGCTACAAGACCCAATGACGAATGGAGGGAATACTTTGGACTGCAACAACGTACATAATGTCCTTTCTGTACACACTGTATTCTTCATATTCAAATTTTGCATCCCTTATGTCTCAGTAACACCATGTCTCTAATATCCTTACAATGTCTGCATTTGATGTGAGCAGTAATTCAAATTTATTGTAGTTTATTTACTATGCTCCTAGTGTTAGCGTATATGTAAGTATATGTGCACTTGTTTTTAATCTTAATAACCCTAACACAACCCATGTATTTGCTTTTTCCAGGAAGATCCCCAGCAGGCCTTAAAATCCCTGACAACTTGCTTTCCAGGCTGACTTTTTAGACCACTTGATAGTTTCATCCTGGAAAAGGACTTTGCTCACAGATGTATGTACTACTAAAGAGTAAGCTCATAAAAAAAGCATGATTATAAATATAAGGGTATACCTTTTGACACATATTTATAAAAGATTGTTAAACTAACTTGAAACTTTTCTTTCAATCTTAAATTACAGTGCATGTCAATACATTCCATTTGAAAGTTCTCGGGTACCTCATAAATGTTAAAAAAACATGAAAAGGAGCATAAAAGATGAAGAGAGGGCTTTGTTCCCTCAAAATCTTGAACCAAACTCTCCATTAATGCCAAACTCACATGGACATATATAGTAGTAGTGGCATATAATGCAAGAAAGCAAGTGTATCAGCTTATGCAGTATCAGCCAAAAAAAAAAAAAAAAAAAAAAAAAAAATCACACCATTCCCTCCAAATGCCTGTCCAGTTCCTCCTTAAATTTATTCAACCTATCAACTTCCACAATGACAGATGGAAATTTGTTAAAGCAATTAACCACCCGCTGGCTAAAGGCAAATTTCCGCACATCTATTCTACATCTGTCTTTTCTTAATTTGAATTTATGCCCCCTTAGGTTCGTAATCTGAACAAGTGGAAAGGTCCCATCAGAATTCAGCGTGCTCAACCCATTCAAGGCCTTATACACCTCAATCAGATCACCGCACAGGTGCCTAGTCTCCAGCCACTGCAATTTGCAGAACTGAAGTCTCTCTTGGTAAGAGGATCCCTTCATTCCCCTCACCAATCTTGTTGCCCTTCTCTGTACACGCTCAAGTAAATCTACATCCTTCCTAAAATTAGGCCTCCAGACCTGTACGCAGTACTCAAGGCGTGGCCTGACCATTGCCTTATACAGAGGGACAATCATCTCCTTTTACCTGCTAGCAAAATTCCTATATATCATTGGCAAAACCCCATGACCTGCCCTGGCAGCCTATCTACACTGCTCAGAAAACTTCATATCTGACTGCACAATTCCTCCCAGGTCTTTTTCATTTTCTACCACCTTAAGTGTAGTACCACACAGTTGGTACGTTTCTCTGGGGTTACTCCTACCCATATGCAGTACAGTCAGTCCTCGTATAACACGTGTTTACACTACACGAATTCGATCATACACGATTTATAAATAGGGGAATGATATCTTATATAACACGAACCGAATTCGCTTATGCACGATTCGCCTTTGTGTTTACAAGAAATGGCAGTTGAATGCAAATCACCCCAACCGAACGCAACACAATAGGAATGAAGAGAAGATTCAGAAAATGTATTTATGTTTTTTATATCAGTGAAGGGGAAACACATTTCACCATAATAACGTAAAAACCAACACAATTCCAGCTATCGGTATAATCGCAAATGCAATTAGATCGAGTTTACTACCAGTTTATAACAGATTCCACTAGCAGAAACGCAACTGGAAATTGTTTTTATTGTTTTATGGTAGTAACCCCTAGAAATGTTCTTTAATAAAATGAGAGGTGTTAATAGTGTATCTCAGCCTTTACGGTGTTGTTTATTCAGTTGCTACACGTGCGCGCAGCTTTGTTTATGTGTATCAAGCGTGCCTCCTTGTTTTGTAATTGTGCTTTATTCCCTAAAAATGAGTAAAATACTTAAAAGGTGCGAAAAGGAAGCGTCCCGGTGAAGACACTGCAGATTCAGAGAGAAAAAGGAAAGCAATATCGATAAACAGAGGCGGACTGGATCAAAAATTCTTACCCGGGAAAATTTAAACTGGCCTCATACTATGGTTTATGGCCAAAATCACACCGGCCTCCGGCCCACCGGGTTTCCCCGGTAAGGCTTATTATGGCCAGTCCGCCTCTGTTGATAGAGAAAAAATATGAAATTGTGAAACGCTTTGAGCGAAATGAAAGACCATGTGATACTGCACGTGCTACAGACCTAAATGAGGCAACGCCAAGAATTACAAAGAATGCAGAGAAAATAAAAACAACTTTCATAGCAGGAACAACTCAAAGTGTAATTAAAATCCATTAGATTAGACACAAAGAATTGGAAGAGATGGAACGACTGTCATCTGTTTGGATAGAAAATCAAACAAAAAACAAGTTTGCTTACGATAGAAGCAAAAGCATTAGTAATATTTTATTAAGTAATAGTCGTAATAAAATGCGTAAGTATTTTATTACGATAATTTATTGTGTTTGGTAATGTTTTGGTTACAAATGTGTGTTCAATCTTGGGTGGTCGGCACCTAACCCCATTTTTCCCATAGGGCCTGTTGTTGTTATTTTATTTATTTTTTTTTTTAGGAGCATTAGCAACTAAGGCCATATTGCTCCAGGATATGCGGTGGTCATTCCCTAACCTTCCTGCATCCTCTGTATTTGGTGGTGACGGGCTCGAACCCCGGTCTAATCAAGAAGCGTGTGCTACGCACTGCTGCTCCTTCCCACCTGGCTACGGAGACACCTGGCCTGTTGTTTATATTGCACGAGGGTTTCTAGGAATGCAACTATCGTGCTATACGAGGACTGACTGTACTTTGCATTTGTCAAGGTTAAACTTCAGTTGCCACTTCTTAGCCCATCTGCCCAAATTATCTAGATCTTGTTGCAGTAGCACACTGCCATTACTGTCATTAACAACCCTGCCAACTTTGTATCATCTGTAAACTTCGACATTAAGCCTGATATACCTTCATCAATATCATTGATAAATATACAAAACAACAGTGGACCTAACATCGGACCCTGTGGGACTCCACTAATAACATTAGTCCAAGAAGAGCAGCACCCATTGATAATACCATTCTGCTCCAATTTGTACAATTGTCTTCCATGCGCAACAGTGTCAAAAGCTTTCCTGAAATCCAAATATATGATATCAAAATTATTTTTTGCATCCAGTTCCTTTGTAACCATATCACAATATCCTATCAAATTTGTCAGGCAAGACTTTCCCTTAACAAACCCATGCTGTGTCTGAATTATTGCTGCAGTCTTGTCTAGATGATTCTGCAATGCATCTTTAACCAGTGACTCCATTATTTTACCCAGAACAGAAGTTAAACTAACTGGTCTGTAATTACTCATGTCACCTTTCGATCCCCCTTTGTGAACTGGGGATACATTTGCACATCTCCAGTCCGTGGGAACCTCACCTCAGTCCAAGGATGTTCTCATAATTATGGCTAAGGGTTTGCTTAGTTGCTTTGCCGCTTCCTTTAATATAACTGGATAGATCCGATCCACCCCAGGTGCTTTTCTTATGTTTAACTTCAACAATTTCTCCTCCACTTTGCTTTCAGTTATTACAAAATCATTAAGTATCCTGCTACAATTTGATAACCTTCTGCCATTTTCAAACCTTAATAATTCCTCATGTGTGAATGTAGATGCAAAATACTCATTCAGTTTGTTTGCTATCTGAGCAGGATCATCAACAGTCGAACCATCGATGTCAAGTGGACCAATCAGATTCATCACCTTCCTTTTAGAGTTCATATAAATAAAGAAATCCTTGCTGTTTTTCTTAGCATCTTTTGCTAAGGATTTCTCGTAATCTGCCTTCGCCTGCCTAACCTCCTTTGTGACCTGATTACAGACTAGCTTATATCTGCCATAGGCTTCCGAGTCGCTTGATAATTTATATGCATCCCATGCATTTTTCTTCTCTGTTACAAGTCTCATTAGTTAATTTGATAACCATTTAGGCCTAAACCTTGAACAATATTTCTTAATAGGTATGAAACTTTTAGTAGCATCCACGATTAATTCCTTGAATGCTTCCCACTTAGAATTTACTGTTGGTAACATCGTCAGTTTATTCCACTGTACAGAATTTAAAAACTGTCGGAGACCACTCATAGCAGAATCACATTCATTATAGTTAACATATTACAATGTTTAATCATATATGATGCTTAATCACATCAAAGGCCATGAGATGATTAAACATCATATTTATAAGTATCTTTCTCTTGAAGACATGTGTCCAACTCATTAGCATTAGTAGAGGCATATGATGCAAGAAAGCAAGCTTATGCAGCATCAGCCAAAAAAAAAAAAAAACACTTCCACTTCACCACTCCATTTGTTCAAAATACTTGTCCAGCTGAGCCTTAAATTTATTTAGGCTATCAACTTCCACAACAAGGAATGGAAGTCTGTTCCACCAACCAACTACCCGCTCGCTAAAGGCAAATTTCCGCACGTCTATCCTACATCTTTCTTTCCCCAATTTGAATTTATGCCCTCTCAGGTGATTATTCTGAGCAAGAGGAAGAATCCCATCAGCATTGAGCATGCTCAAACCAGTCAAGACTTTATACACCTCTATCAGATCACCTCGCCGGTGCCTAGTCTCCAGACACTGCAATTTGCAAAACTTAAGCCTTTCTTCGTAAGAGCAACCCTTTGTTCCATTCACTAATCTTCTTGCCCTTCTCTGTACTCATTCCAGCTGCTCTACATCTTTCTTGAAATGAGACCTCCAGACCTGTATACAGATGAAGAGTTATGCGAACTCAGAAGGCAAAGTCACACATCCATTTATTTGTCATCTTCAAACTGAATCACTAAGTTTCCTTTCATTTTCATGAATAGCTGAATTTCAGCTCTGAAACTGAACATCTGCTTCAACGTTTTCCCACGTCTTAACCACTGACATTCAGAAGAGTAAACAACATCCTCAAATTTTGTATCCATGGAGACCTGTACATCAAATGAAAGTGACTTAGTACATAGGCTCTTTGGTGAATGACACAATGATATCTCATTAGTGAGTTATTTCTAATTCATGCAGCAACATAATTTTTAATCAGCATAACTAAACAATCTCATGTTCTCAACAGTGCAGGAGTTCCATCAGTAATCACACTGATATGTTATTGTGATCAAAACCCCATCAAGTTAACGTTCAAACCTACATATGAATCACTGGATTCAATTGTGTGTAATCAGGGCAGCTAATTTCTCCTGCTGTTTTGAAATTTTCATTAATACCATTGTATATAACAAGCCAATTGGTCTGTATCAGTGTTATTTGTAATTTTGTCATGTGCCAATGAGTAAAACTTGAAATTACAGATTTTCAGTTTTAGGACATGCTCAACACTGGATGCTAACTCAGCAATATATCTAGCCACAGTTTGCCAAGATAACCTGATTTTGGAAAATTTTAGCTCTTTTTGTGGCACAAAATCTCAGCAACATAATGAAAACACTCTTTGATAAATTCACCATCAGAAAAGAATCAGTTTTTTGGCAATGGTTTCTGCCACTATATAGCTGGCTGTATAAGTTTTGAAGAACTCCCAAGTAGAAATAGATTCTACTTTGGAGTTCTTGGAAACTGTTTTGAAGAATGGCTGCTAATCCAAAAGCTTATTTTTCAATGTACACAGTTTATCTTTGCAAAACTGTCCTTTGAATATTATCAAATGTTCATGTGTAATGTCAAATTTAAAAACATCATAATGTCTTTTAACATTAAATTCTTTCAGAACAGAAACTGCACCATTACAAATGAAAAACACTGTTTGATATGTAATAAATCAGTTTCTGTATTGATCAGTCCATTTCTTCTGAAATATTCTCCTTTCATCAGCAATTTTTCTTTTCTTACCAAAAACTGAAGTTATTATTGTCATTTTCGTTTATTAATGTAAATGACTTTTGCGTACCCTAAATTCACATAAGTATTCAAAAGTAAAACTTCTGCAAATGAATGAAAAGTAAAGCAAATGAATAACTAACAACAGTTGGACTTGGACTAGCATTTACGTAGCTGAGTGGTCTTGGAGAGCAAGTGCAATAGCACACGCTCTTTGAGTTGACTGGGGTTCAAGCCCGTGACTGCTAAATACAATTAACATTGGTATTGATTGATTTATTGTAAACTCCACTGACCTGGTGGTCATGCCGAAGTATAAACAAGAACATTTGGACTAGAAGTGCAACAGCAGGTGGCAGCAATTCAGTAATGTAAATTAAGAAGATCAATCACTTATGATCCCTGCAGGGGGTGTGATGGAAAAAGGAGTTCTAACAACTGATTCAGTATGTCCACAGGGAAAGGTGAAAAAATAAATAAATTTATAAAACCATATATTTAAACTGTGTACAATCAATTCAATATATCAGCCAGTTGGGGGAGGTTTGTTATTTGTTATTTGGTTTTTAGGAGTATTAGCAACTAAGGCCATATTGCTCCGGGAATATGTAGTGGTCATTCCCTTGACCTTTCCACATCCTCCGTATTTGGTGGTGATGGGCTCGAACCCCGGTCTAATCAAGAAACGTGTGATATGCACTGCTGCTCCTTCCCACCTGGCTACGGAGCTGCCTGTTGGAGGAGGGCAATAGGAATTACATACATAGTTTAAAAATGAAATAAAAGAAAAATCATAATGGTTACCTCAGATTTCTTCCTTTTTTTTTTTTTTGTTTCCTTTCTCTTTTTTTTTTTTTTTTGTTTGAATTTATTACTACCACCCAAGACAGACAGAAGGAGGGTTGAAATGTTTTTAGCCCAATATAAAACACAACGGTTTTCATGAAAGACAATATTACCAATCTGTGCTGACTTTTCTTATATATCCAAAGAAAGTTTCAGGTTTATAACCAGTGGTGTGCTGGTAAATTTTTAACAACCAGCTAGCATGACATAGTGCGAACAGCATCAGTCATGCTTCCTACCTCACCCCTGCCCTCTTTGTAAACTATGCAATGGTTTCTCCCTTTGTGAGAATTACAACCCCCCCCCCCCCAAAGTATAAATGAATTCCATTATCAGCAAACATCTGCTTAATTTTGCCTGGGTAACAACCCAGCCTGAGTAGCAATATAAACTTTGAAAACATGTTGAAGGAACTTCGCATGAATCTCACCTTGTGCGCAAATGAAAAAGAAGAAAAAAATATATATATGATACAAGTAACGGATTGTTTTCTAAAATTTCTACTGTTACTGAATACTTCAATATTTCCGTGATATGCATTTGATACCATCAAAAAATTTCAAGGGAAAAATTCTCTTTTCATTATCACACATGCCAGAAAAAATCCCCATAAAGTGTCACATGTTTGAATGCTTACATAACAAGTACAGGTCAATGTTAGAAAAAAGCCATGAGTTAGGGTTGAATTTGAAAGTGTCTGCAATTCAGCCCAGACACGATAGGCGTGAGTATATGACCACAGCCTTGTCAATAATTCGGCCCTAGAGAGATTGGGCAAGGCTCAGGGGATACAATTTTTCTCAGCCTGGACTGTGCTTGTTAACAACAGAGACTGCTTCTAGAGGGATAGGATACACTTAAATAGAGAGGGTGCAAGAATATTTGCTGATGCCATCAAGACAGTGTTAGGTGGGTTGAAAAACTGCTAGCATGGAGGGATACACGGTCTAATAGATTAACAGTAGCTGCTGGCAGAGGTGAAAGTGATCTTTGCACTACTTCTATTGGAATGAGCAGCAGCCCAGAAAACAAGGTGCAGGATATTTCAGAGACTGCTGGGAGTCATTGCGGTACAAGTAAACACATGGGTTGTGTTAGGGTAGCTAAGAATAGGAACAGGTGCATGTATACTTGCCTGTACACCAATGCTAGGAGTTTGGTAAATAAATTTGAGGTGTTGGTCAAAATATCAAAGGCAGATATTGTTGGGATTTCAGAGACATGGTGTCACACAGATATAAGGAATGCAGAACTGGAATTTGGGGAGTACAATGTGTACAGGAAGGATAGACAGGATAGGAAGGGAGGAGGGGTTATGCTATTAGTTAAGAAACACATAAAATTCAAGGAAGTGAAGCAGTCGACATCACTGGACAGTGCAGTGTTGAGTCAGTTTGGTATGACATAAGCATTGAGAGATCAAAATTGAGAGTAGGAGTGTGCTATAGGCCTAATGACTCTGATGAGTATAATAAGAAACTGTACAGGGAAATAGAGTGGGCCAGTAAATCAGAGAGTCTTATAATGGGGGATTTTAATTTCCCAGATATTGACTGGAATTTGTGGTTTGGTTACACACACTAGCAAGGCTTTTGTGGATTTATTGGATGATTGTTTTCTATAGTAGCATGCTCAGGGGGCAACTAGAGGGAGTAATACTCTTGATCTGTTTATCAGTAGTGATTCTTCATGCATTAAAAATCTGCAGATAAAAGGAACCAATAGGTGACAGTGATCACAGTGTGCCTAAGCGGGATTTACTCAAAGAGCTAACTACCATCAGAGGTAAAGGGAAGGGATTTTGCTTTTGTAAAGGTGACTACAGTAGTATGAGACAGTATTTAAATTCTATATGGTGGGACCAACTGATGATGTTACCAACAGAAAATTCAAAATGGGAAGTATTCAAAGAATTAATCTTGGAAGTTAAGCTTTTCGTACTAACTAAGCAATATTATCCAAGGTTTAGGCCTAAATGGATGTCAGATGAACTAATGAGACGTGGCAGAGAAGAAAAATGCATGAGATACATATAAATTAACAAGTGACACGGAAGTCTATGATAGATATAAACTGGTCTGTAACCAAGTCACAAAGGCGGTTAGGCAGGCAAAGGCAGATTACGAGAAATCTTTGGCAAAGAATGCAAAGAAAAACAGCAAAGAATTCTTTACTTATGTAAACTAGAAAAAAGCGGATGAATCAGATTGGTGCACTTGATATCAATGGTTCAACTGTTGATGCTCCTGCTCAGGTAGCTAACAAACTAAATGAGTATTTTTTATCTACATTCACACATGAGGAGTTATTCAGGGAGGGGAATGCCAGAGGTGAATTAAACTCTGGCAGTGAGCTAGATAATTTTGTAATAATTGAGAGTAAAGTGGAGGAGAAATTGTTAAAGTTAAACATAAAAAAGGCAGCTGGGGTGGATGGGATCTATCCAGTTATATTAAGGGAGGCAGCAAAGGAAGAAAGCAAACCCTTAGCCATAATCATGAGAGCTTCCTTGGATTCAGGGGAGGTACCCATGAGCTGGAGATGTGCAAATGCGACCCCAATTCACAAAGGAGGATCAAAGGGCAACACAAGTAATTATAGACCTGTTAGTTTAACTTCTGTTCCAGGGAAATTAATGGAGGCACTGGTTAAAGAAGCACTGCAGGATCATCTAGACAAGACTTCAGTTATAGCTTGGACACAGCATGGGTTTGTTAAGGGGAAGTCTTGTCTGACCAATTTGATTGGATACTATGATGTGGTCACAAAGGAGTTCCAAAGGATGCAAAGAATAATTTTGATATCATATATTTGAATCTTATTAAGGCTTTTGATACTGTTGCATATGAAAGACTGCTGCACAAATTTATGCAGTGTGGCATTGGAGGCAAATGCCACTAATGTTACTAAGTGGAGTCCCCACTGTTCAGTGTTGGGTCTGTTGTTGTTTTCTGTATTTATTAATGATATTGATGATGGTATATCAGGCTTAAAGTCTAAGTTTGCAGATGATATGAAGGTCGACAGGGTTGTTAATTTACACTAATGACAATATGTTGCTACAAAAGGATCTAGAAAAGTTGTTCAGATGGGCTGAGAGGTGGCAACTGAAGGTTAACATTGACAAATGAAAAGTATTGTATATGGTTAGCAGTAACCCCAGAGTACTACACTGACAGTGGCAGAGAATGAAAAGGACCTGGGGTAATTGTGCAGTCAGATATGAAGTTTTCTGAGCAGTGCAGATGGTCTGCAAGAGTAGCTCATGGTGTCTTGTCAATGATATACAGGAATTTTTCTAGCAGGGATAAGGAGGTGATTATCCCCTTGTATAAGGCAATGGTCAGGCCACACCTTGAGTACTGTATATAGGTCTGTAGGCCTCATGTTAAGAAGGATGTAGCGCTGCTGGAATGAGTACAGAGAAGGGCAACAAGATTAGTGAATGGAACAAAGGGTTGCTCTTATGACGAAAGGCTTATGTTCTGCAAGTTGCAGCATCTGGAGACTAGGCACCTGCGAAGTAATCTGATTGAGGTGTATAAGGCCTTGAATAGTTTGAGCATGCTCAATGCTGATGGGATTGTTCCTCTTGCTGAGAATAATCGCCTGAGAGGGCATAAATGTGAATTGAATAAAGACAGTTGTAGGAAAGAAGTGTGAAAGTTTGCCTTTAGTCAGTAGGTAGTTGATTGCTGGAACAAACTTCCATCTGTCGTAGAAGTTGATAGCTTAAATAGATTCAAGACAGAACTAGATAAACATCTGGATTGGATGGATGAAATGAGAAGATTTCTTTTTTTTTTTTTGGCTGATGCTGTATAAGCTTGCTTTCTTGCATTATATGAGTTTACTAAAGTTAATGCTAATCAGCCAACAAAAAAAGAAAGAACTCCCGAGTTCAATCATCTGTACCCTCTAAGAATTTGTCTAGTTCACCCTTGATTTTATTCAACTCATCCACTTCCACAACAACAGATGGAGGTCTGTTCTCAGCAAGTGGATTTTTTTTTTTTTTTTTTTTTTTTGGTAGTTGTTGGCGCATCGGCTTCTGTGGCCATAATGCACCTCCCAAGGTTTTTGCAGTACTTTGATCCAAGCCCGAGGCGGGATTCGAACCCGCAACCCTTGGGTTGCCAGGCAGGTACTTTACCCACCCGGCTAGCCCGGTCGGCTCTCATCAAGTGGAAGAATACCATTAACATTCAACTTACTCAATCCAATCAAGGCTTTAAACACCAAAATCAGATGTCCCCACTTAGCCCTGATATCAAGATGCTAGATGCTGCAATTTGCAGAACTGTAGTCTTTCTAGGTAAGAGAACTGTTTTGTTCCCTTCACCAATCTGATTACCCTTCTCTGCACCCTTCCTAAAGTGAGGCCTACAGACCTATATACAGCACTGAAGATGTGGCCAAACCATGGACTTATACAAAAGGATAAATCACCTCGTTATCCCTGCTGCTAGCAAAGTTTCTGTATATAAAATGACAAAACCCAATGAGCTGTCCTGGCACCATGTCTGCACTGCTAAGAGAATTCATGTCTAGCTGTACAATTAGTAGTAGTGGCATGTGATGCAAGAAAGCAAGTGTATGAGCTTATGCAGAATCAGCCAAAAAAAATCACACCATTCCCTCCAAATGCCTGTCCAGTTCCTGCTTAAATTTATTTAACCTGTCAACTTCCACAACAACAGATGGAAGTTTGTTCCAGCAATTAACCACCCGCTGGCTAAAGGCAAATTTCCGCACATCTATTCTACATCTGTCTTTTCTTAATTTGAATTTGTGCCCTCTTAGGTTCGTAATCTGAACAAGTGGAAAGATCCCATCAGAATTCAGCGTGCTCAACCCATTCAAGGCCTTATACACCTCAATCAGATCACCGCGCAGGTGCCTAGTCTCCAGCCACTGCAATTTGCAGAACTTAAGCCTCTCTTGGTAAGAAGATCCCTTCATTTCCCTCACCAATCTTGTTGCCCTTCTCTGTACACGCTCAGTAAATCAGAGAGTCTTATAATGGGGGATTTTAATTTCCCAGATATTGACTGGAATTTGTGGGTTGGTCACTCACACACTAGCAAGGCTTTTGTGGATTTATTGGATGATTGTTTTCTACACCAGCATGTTCGTGAGGCAACAAGAGGGAGCAATACTCTTGATCTGATTATCAGTAGTGATTCTTCATGCATTAGGAATCTGCAGATAAATGAACCACTGGGTGGCAGTGATCACAGTGTGCTGAAGTGGGATTTACTCAAGGAGGTAACTACCATCAGAGGTAAAGGGAAGGGTTTTTGCTTTCGTAAAGGCGACTATGATGGTCTGAGACAGTATTTAAATTCTATACAGTGGGACCAACTGATGATGTTACCAACAGCAAATTCAAAATGGGAAGCATTCAAGGAACTAATCTTGGAAGCTACCAGGCTTTACATACCAACCAAGAAATATTGTTCAAGGTTCAGGCCTAAATGGTTGTCAGATGAACTAATGAGACATATGGCAGAGAAGAAAAATGCATGGGATACATACAAATTAATCGGTGACATGGAAGCCTATGATAGATATAAGTTGGTCTGTAACCAAGTCACAAAGGAGATTAGGCAGGCAAAGGCAGATTATGAGAAATCCTTGGCAAAGGATGCAAAGAAAAACAGAAAAGAGTTCTTTACCTATTTAAACTCAAGAAGGAAAGGGATGAATCAGATTGGTCCACTGGATGTTGATGGTTCAACAGTTGAGGATCCAGCTCAGGTGGCTAACAATCTAAACGAGTATTTTGCATCTACATTCACACATGGGGAGTTATTCAGGAAGGGGAATGTCGTAGGTGAAGTAAACATTGGCAGTGAGCTAGATGATTTTCTAATAACTGAGAGGAAAGTGGAGGAGAAATTGTTGAGGATAAACATAAAAAAGGCACCCGGGGTGGATGGGATCTATCCAGTTATATTAAAGGAGGCAGCAAAGGAAGTAAGCAAACCCCTAGCCATAATTATGAGAGCTTCTTTGGACTCAGGGGAGGTACCCATGGACTGGAGATGTGCAAATGTAACCCCAATTCACAAAGGAGGATCAAAGGCTGACACAAGTAATTATAGACCTGTTAGTTTAACTTCGGTTCCAGGAAAATTAATGGAGGCACTGGTTAAAGAAGCACTGCAGGATCATCTGGACAAGAATTCAGTTATAGCTCAGACACAGCATGGGTTTGTTAAGGGCAGGTCTTGTCTGACCAATTTGATTGGATACTATGATGTAGTCACAAAAGAACTGGATGCAGGGAATAACTTTGATATTATATATTTGGATCTTAGAAAGGCTTTTGATACTGTTGCGCATGGAAGACTGCTGCACAAATTGGAGAAGTGTGGCATTCGAGGCAAATTGCTGCTATGAATAAAGGGATGGTTGAGTGGCAGAAGACAGAGAGTGGTAATCAATGGACACTGCTCAACGTGGACTAATGTTATTAGTGGAGTTCCTCAGGGTTCAGTGTTGGGTCCATTGTTGTTTTCTGTATTTATAAATGATATTGATGATGGTGTATCAGGCTTAATGTCCAAGTTTGCAGACGATACAAAGGTTGGCAGGGTTGTTAAGGACACTACTGATACTATGCTGCTGCAACAGGATCTGGAAAGGTTGAGCAGATGGGCTGAGAGGTGGCAAATGAAGTTTAACATTGACAAATGTAAAGTACTACATATGGGAAACAGTAACCCCAGATCAACGTATCAACTCTGTGGTACTACGCTGACAGTGGTAGAGAATGAAAAGGACCTGGGGGTAATTGTGCAGGCAGATATGAAGTTCTCTGAGCAGTGCAGACGAGCTGCAAGGGTAGCTCATGGTGTCTTGTCAATGATATACAGGAATTTTTCTAGCAGGGACAGGGATGTGATTATTCCCTTGTATAAGACATTGGTCAGGCCACACCTTGAGTACTGTATACAGGTCTGGAGGCCTCATTTCAAGAAGGATGTAGAGCTGATGGAACGAGTACAGAGAAGGGCAACAAGATTAGTGAATGGAACAAAGTGTTGCTCTTACGAAGAAAGGCTTAAGTTTTGCAAATTACAGAGCCTGGAGACTAGGCATCGCCGAGGTGATCTGATAGAGGTGTACAAGGCTTTGAATGGCTTGAGCATGCTCAATGCGGATGGGATTCTTCCTCTTGCTCAGAATAATCACCTGAGAGGGCATAAATTCAAATTGAGGAAGGACGGATGTCGGATAGATGTGCGGAAATTCGCCTTTAGCCAGCGGGCAGTTGGTTTGTGGAATAGACTTCCATCGCTTGTTGTTGAAGTTGATAGCCTAAACAAATTTAAGGCTCAGCTGGACAGGTATTTCGAACGAATTGAGGGGTGAAATGGGAGTAGTGGTTGTTTTTTTTTTTTTTTTTTTTTCTTTGGCTGATGCTGAATAAGCTTGCTTTCTTGCATCATATGCCTCTACTAATGCTAATGCTAATGCTAAAGTAAATCTACATCCTTCCTAAAATGAGGCCTCCAGACCTGTACGCAGTACTCAAGGAGTGGCCTGACCATTGCCTTATACAGAGGAACAATCACCTCTTTCTCCCTGCTAGCAAAATTCCTATATATCATTGACAAAACCCCATGACCTGCCCTGGCAGCCTATCTGCATTGCTCAGAAAACTTCATATCTGACTGCACAATTACTCCCAGGTCTTTTTCATTTTCTACCACCTTAAGTGTAGTACCACACAGTTGGTACATTTCTCTGGGGTTACTTCTACCCATATGCAGTTCTTTGCATTTGTCAAGGTTAAACTTCAGTTGCCACTTCTTAGCCCATCTGCCCAAATTATCTAGATCCTGTTGCAATAGGACACTGCCATTACTGTCATTAACAACCCTGACATCCTTTGTATCATCTGCAAACTTCGACATTAAGCCTGATATACCTTCATCAATATCATTGATAAATATACAAAACAACAGTGTACCTAATACCGAACCCTGTGGGACTCCATTAATAACATTAGTCCACGAAGAGCAGCAGCCATTGATTACCACCCTCTGTCTTCTCCCACTTAACCATCCTTTTATCCATTGTAGCAACTTACCCATAAAACCATTCTGCTCCAATTTGTACAATAGTCTTCCATGTGCAACAGTGTCAAAAGCTTTCCTAAAATCCAAATATATGATATCAAAATTATTTTTTGCATCCAGTTCCTTTGTAACCACATCATAATATACTATCAAATTTGTCAGACAAGACTTTCCCTTAACAAACCCATGCTGTGTCTGAATTATTGCTGCAGTCTTGTCTAGATGATCCTGCAATGCATCTTTAACCAGTGACTCCATTATTTTACCCGGAACAGAAGTTAAACTAACTGGTCTGTAATTACTCGTGTCACCCTTCGATCCCCCTTTGTGAATTGGGGATACATTTGCACATCTCCAGTCCATGGGAACCTCACCTGAGTCCAAGGATGCCCTCATAATTACGGCTAAGGGTTTGCTTAGTTGCTTTGCCGCCTCCTTTAATATAACTGGATAGATCCCATTTAATTAATCCGAGTCCTTTTAATTTTCTACTACCCTGAGTCTAGTATCACACAGCTGATAAGTTACTCCGGAGTTACTGTTAACCATCCCATTATCCATAGCAGTAAATTGCCTTTAATGCCACATTGCTCCAGTTTGTACAGCAGTCTTTTATGTGCAACAGTGTCAAAAGACTTCCTGATATCTAAGTATATAATGTCAAAATTACTCTTTGCATCCAGTTCCTTTGTCACTGCATCACAGTAACCTATCAGATTGGTTAGACAAGACCGCCCCCTGACAAATCCATGCCACGATTGCAGTATAATTGCATGTCTGTCGAAATGATTCTCCATCACTTCTTTAAAGAGTGTTTGAAGCTTTAATTCTTGTACTTCTCTCGATTTCGCTCAGCTGGAGTTTTAGCCATCTTCAAAATACGGAATAAGTTGTTAACTGATATTAGATTTGGCATTTTTACAATTTGATTGTTAATAAAATCCGTTTGCAGACTAGTATTATGTCATAACCAAAAACTACTGCAAGTGATTGTTGTTTGTTCAACTTGTTGTTGTTGTTATTTGGTTTTTAGGAGCTGTTGTTGTTGTTGTTATTTGGTTTTTAGGGGTATTAGCAACTAAGGCCATATTGCTCCGGGATATGCGGTGGTCATTCCCTGATCTTTCCGCATCCTCCGTATTTGGTGGTGATGGGCTCGAACCCCAGTCTAATCAAGAAGCGTGTGCTACGCACTGCTGCTCCTTCCCACCTGGCTATGGAGGTGCCCCTTTTTTAGGAGCATTAGCAACTAAGGCCATATTGCTCCGGGGATATGCAGTGGTCATTCCCTGACCTTTCCGCATCCTCTGTATTTGGTGGTCATGGGCTCGAACCCCGGTCTAATCAAGAAACGTGTGCTATGCACTGCTGCTCCTGCCCACCTGGCTACGGAGGCGCCGTTTGTTCAACTGATTGTTTTATTGTTATGTTCTTGAATCAAAACCATTTAAATTTTTAAACAGTTTAGGAAGCCATTTTGGAAGTGATGTCATTTAAAATCTAACAGCCACCTAATAGGAAGTGACATCATTTTCGTAAGAAAATTTCGTTATCAATTGATTTTACTCCAGTGCCCCCATAGATGTTTTCACATCAAAAAGGCTATTTTCCACTTTATGGCGATTTTCACTTTTCGGTGTGTGTGTGTGTGGGGGGGGGGGGGTCTAGAACCTAACCTGCCATATGAGCCTGTATGTTGTAGTATTCACGATGTCGTCTGACCATTACCCTATACAATGGGATAAAAACATCCTTATCCCTTCTAGCAAAATTACTGATATTATTGACAAAACTCCATGAGCTGTATTGGTAGCCTGTCTGCATTGCTCAGAAAACTTCAAATCTGAATTATCCTCAGGTCTTTTTCATTTTCCACTACCCTGAGGTTGGTTGGTTATTAGGAGTTTTATGGCACATCAGCATCTAAAGCAGGGGTCCCCAAACTTTTTGGGGCTGTGACCCCTTAACGAAATTCTTTATATTTCATTGACCCCCAACCATTTAATAAAAAAAATAATAAAAATAACAATATTTTAAGGACTGTTTCTGAGTTTAAATCAGGAGATGTGTTTCTTAATTCATATCAAAAAATGCAGGAAACATTTAATGAAGCTCTAAATGGGGGTCTGATTTGATGTACTGTATATATAATTTAAAATTAAAATATTTCAAATATGTTTTACTTGTTTTAATGTAAAAATTTACTTTTGAAGTATTTCTTTTTTTTGAAATTTATTCCGTTTTTTCTGAATTCCTCTGTAAAAATAAAACATATTAAAAATAAATTAACATATTCTTTATTGAATTTTATATTATTATTAGCCATATGGTGAAAGGAAGGAAGCCTGAGGTTATGCTGCAACAGCCAAAAAAAAAAATTGAGTTACCCAGAGAGAGAGAGAAGTAGAAGGGAATCACCAAGAAAGAGAAGGATGATTATATCCAGCTCAGGATCCTGGGTGTGCCAAGCCCCTGGGGTTTATCACATTAAATATTTATTGAACATCTTTAATACGAAGAATGTGGTTGGTGATTTTTAATAAGCATTTTAATATTGGGTTTGAGATTCGTGAGTTTTAATCTTAACTCACCATGCTCTTCCAAGTTTAGTTCGTTCCTCCCTTTTGTTAAAATGCCATTTATATGATTAAAACTGGCTTCAACCATGCAAGCTTGGAAACGCAAGTAAAAATGGCTCAATGGCTCCATAAAATTTGGGATATTTTGTTGTAATGTTTATATTCTCACAATAATTGCTGATACTTTTATTATTAAATAAAGATTTAGCTTCTATGTCAACATACATATCAAATTTATTGTTTAAGTAACCTGGTTCAAATGTTACAGACTATTTATATCAAATGGCGTAATGATCCAATCAGGTACATTCATTTCTTCCAGGTCTTTGAAACATCTTTTATAGCTTTCCTTACTTTTTCAAGATGCTCTATGTATATTTCCAAATAATCATCTGAAAGTTTTTTACCTTCTCCTTCCAATTGTTTTAAATTTAAGAAATACTATGGTGTGCCAATGAGGATCTATATAGGCCTATCTTGAATTGGAACCCTAATAGAATTGTGCGGGCTTGAATGATGGTATTATCTTTACCTTGGAGTCGATTCTGTACTTCATTAAATTTTGAATACTGGTCTGCCAAACAGAATAGATGGGTCTTAGACTTTTTAAAGTCGTCAATAGTGATGGATCCATGCTCTTAAGAAGTTGAGTCATACAAATCGACAAATCTTTGTGAACTATTGCCTCTTGACAGCCACCTTAACTTTGTTATGCAAAAGTAATTGGTTGAATGTTTCATAATTTTTTTTCACATAACATGGCAAACATATACCTGGCAAATAAAAACTCGTCAACAGTACATTTTTGGCTTTGGCTATAATAACTCACATAAGCCATTAGAATATTTGAACTGCCAAAAGTTGACTCATCAAGTTGGATGGTGAATTTGCAATTTTTAAACTCAGACACCAAGGTTTTCTCCACATCATCTGCCATCTCCTCAATGCGTTGTTGCACTGTATTCACACTTAATGGCAGCCACTTTAAAACCTGATGGGAATCCTTCATAATCGTTTCAATCATCTCTTTAATTGCTGGTATTATAATCTCCTCACCAATGGTATATGCTTTTCCTTTCTTTGCTATAATAAGAGAGATACTGAATGCCTCCAGTCATGCTTCATTATCAACATGAACAGATGCTTTAAAAAATATATTTAAATTTGGCCAATTTCTGAATTTTTCCTTCAGTGCCTTAAAAAAAAAAAAATCTTCATTTTCTTATCAGGATGTGTTCTTTCATCTTCGAATGTTTCATGGCATCATTACTAAAAGTCTTTTCACATAAGATGCACACAGGCATTGTTTCATTGTTAACCAAGTGCACAAATCCAAATTTCAAATACTCTTGTGAATATTGTCGACACTTTTTCTTAGATACAATGGCAGCCATTGAATTTATTGGGATTGTAACTCAATTTATATTTTCGAGTAAGTGCAGATGTAAAACATCCTGAAAGAAAGTAATTGGTTCGATTTTAAGATTATTCTCAATTTAGTAATCACAGTATAACAATATAATAGAAAATAAGGTAATGTTAAAGTTCTTGGAGGAACTACCGGGTGGTTATAAAATAATTTTCCGTATTCAGGAGACCCTAGTGTCAAAACGGTTAGAGATAGCACTGTGAAAATCAATGGGTATGTCACTTAGGGTATGGGGAAGTGATTTATAAAAGAAAAAAAATTAGTTCAAATTTCTGCCACCAGGGGAGAAATTGGCACTGTAAACATGAGATGGAATCTTAACTTAGGATTAGATTTTAATATCAGAACTTAGAAATCTACAGATATCGTTCTATGTGCTTTCCTTCACTTCAGATGATATTATGAAAATGGAGGACTGTGTGCAACACAGTTTCGCGCAGCATCTCATTGGGGATGATGGCTACATGCTGTTTAATGACTGCTTTCAAATCGACAAGCATCTGTATGCTGCCATGGTAAACTCTGTCTTTCAGGTATCCCCATAACCAGAAATCACAGGGATTGCAGATATGTTGCTGTTGGCTTCTTTAGCAGCTTTGTCTGCTTGTTCATTGCCATGTATTTCGACATGACTTGGAATCCAGCAAAGTATAATGTTAGAATTAGCATTAGCATTAGTAGAGGCATATGATGCAAGAAAGCAAGCTTATGCAGCATCAGCCAAAAAAAAAAAAAAAAAAAAAAAAACCACTCCCATTTCACCCCTCCATTCGTTTGAAATACCTGTCCAACTGAGCCTAAAATTTATTTAATCTATCAACTTCCACAACAAGGGATGGAAGTCTGTTCCACCAACAAACTACCCGTTAGCTAAAGACAAATTTCCACACATCTATCTTATATCTGTCTTTCCTCAATTTTAATTTATGCCCTCTCAGGTGATTATTCTGAGCAAGAGGAAGAATTCCTTCAGCATTGAGTATGCTCAAACCATTCAAGGCTTTATACACCTCTATCAGATCACCTCGCCGGTGCCTAGTCTCCAGACACTAATTTGCAAAACTTAAGCCTTTCTTTGTAAGAGCAACAATTTGTTCCATTCACTAATCTTGTTGCCCTTCTCTGTACTTGTTCCATCAGCTGTACATCCTTCTTGAAATGAGGCCTCCAGATCTGTAGACAGTACTCAAGGTGTGGCCTGACCAATGCCTTATACAAGGGAATAATCACCTCCTTATCATTGCTAGAAAAATTCCTGTATATCATTGACAAGACACCATGAGCTACTCTTGCAGACTGTCTGCACTGCTCAGAAAACTTCATATCTGCCTGCACAATTACCCTCAGGTCCTTTTCACTCTCTACCATTGTCAGTGTAGTACCACAGAGTTGATATGTTGCTCTGGGGATACTGTTTCCCCATATATAGTACATTATATATGCCAATGTTAAACTTCATTTGCCACCTCTCAACCCATCTGCTCAACCTTTCCAGATCCTGTTGCAGCAGCATACTGTCAGTAGTGTCCTTAACAACGCTGCCAACCTTTGTATTGTCTGCAAACTTGGACATTAAGCTTGATATATATCATTATCAATATCATTATAAATATCATCATCAATATCAGAAAACAACAATGGACCCAACACTAAACCCTGAGGGACTCCAACATAACATTAGTCCACGATAAGCAGTGTCCATTGATTACCACTCTCTGTCTTCTCCCCCTCAACCATCCCTTTATCCATAGCAGCAATTTGCCTCCAATGCCACACTGCTCCAATTTGTGCAGCAGTCTTCCATATGCAACAGTATCAAAAGTCTTTCTAAGATCCAAATATATAATATCAAAGTTATTCCCTGCATCCAGTTCTTTTGTGACTGCATCATAGTACCCAATCAAGTTGGTCAGGCAAGACTTCCCCTTAACAAAACCATGCTGTGTCCAATCTATAACTGAAGTCTTGTCTAGATGATCCTGCAGTGCTTCTTTAACCAGTGCCTCCATTAATTTTCCGGGAACAGAAGTTAAACTCAGAGGTCTATAATTACTTGTGTCGCCCTTCGATCCTCCTTTGTGAATTGGGATCACATTTGCACATCTCCAGTCCATGGGTACTTCCCCTGAGTCCAAGGAAGCTCTCATAATTATGGCTAAGGGTTTGCTTACTTCCTTTACTGCCTCCTTTAATATAACTGGATAGATCCCATCCACCCCAGGTGCCTTTCTTGTATTTATCTTCAACAATTTCTCCTCGACTTTCCTCTCAGTTATTACAAAATCATCTAGGTCACTGCCAGAGTTTACTTCACCTCTGGCATTCCCCTTCCTGAATAACTCCTCATGTGAAGATGCAAAATACTCGTTTAGTTTGTTAGCCACCTGAGCAGGATCATTAATAGTTGAACCATCAATATCCAGTGAACCAATCTAATTCATCCCTTTCCTTCTAGAGTTTACATAGGTAAAGAACTCTTTTCTGTTTTTCTTTGCATCCTTTGCCAAGGATTTCTTATAATCTGCCTTTGCCTGCCTAATCTCCTTTGTGACTTGGTTACAGACCAGCTTATATCTATCATAGGCTTCCATGTCACCCATTAATTTATATCTATCCCATGCATTTTTATTCTCGGCCATATGTCTCATTAGTTCATCTGACATCCATTTAGGCCTAAACCTTGAGCAATATTTCTTAGTTGGTATGTAAAGCCTTGTAGCTTCCAAGATAGGTTCTTTGAATGCTTCCCATTCTGTCTCAGACCATCGTAGTCACCTTTACAAAAGCAAAAACCCTTTCCTTTACCCCTGATGGTAGTTATCTCTTTGAGTAAATCACACTTCAGCACACTGTGATCACTGCCACATAGTGGTTCCTTTATCTGCAGATTCTTAATGCATGAAGAATCACTACTGATAATGAGATCAAGAGTATTACTCCCTCTAATTGCTTACTGAACATGCTGATGTAGAAAACAATCATCCAGTAAATCCACAAAAGCCTTGCTAGTGTGTGAGTGACCAACCCACAAATTCCAGTCAAAACCTGGGAAATTAAAATCCCCCATTATAAGACTCTCCCTGATTTACTACCTCATTCTATTTCCCTGTACAGTTTCTTATTATACTCATCAGAGTCATTAGGCCTATAGCACATTCCTATTCTCAATTTTGATCTCCCAAAGCTTATGTCACACCAAACTGACTCGACACTGCACTGTCCAGTGATGTCAACTGGCTTCACTTCCTTGGATTTTATGTGTTTCTTAACTAATAGCATAACCCCTCCTCCCTTCCTATCCTTTCTGTGCACAATGTACTCCTCAAATTCCAGTTCTGCATTCCTTATATCTGTGTGACACCACGTCTCTGATATCCCAACAATATCTGCTTTTGATATTTTGACCAACACCTCAAATTTATTTACCAAACTCCTAGCATTGGTGTATAGGCAAGTATACATGCATCTGTTCCTATTCTTAGCTACCCTAACACAGCCCATGTATTTCCTTGTTTAGCTGTGACCCCCAGCAGTCTCTGAAATACCCAGCATCTTGTTTTCCTAGCTGCTGCTCATTCCAATAGAAGCAGTGCAAGAATCACTTTCACCTCTGCCAGTGGCTACTGTTAATCTATTAGTCCTTGTATCCTCCCAAGCTAGAAGTTTTCCCACCCACCTAACACTGCCTCAATAGCATTAGCAAATATTCTTGCACTCTTTCTATTTAAGTGTATCCCATCCCTGTAGAAGCAGTCTCTCCTGTTAACAAGTACAGAGCAGGCTGAAAAAAATTCTACCCCTTGAGCCTTGCACAATCTTTCCAGGGTTGAATTGATCGACAAGGCTCTCATCATATACTCCCTCCTATCGTGTCTGGGCAGAATTGCAGACACTTTCAAATTCAACCCTAATTCACGGCTTTTTTTCAACAGTGACCTGTACTTGTTAAGTAATTCTGCTGGTCTCCTACTCTTAATACCATTAGTGTCAACGTGTACAACTATATCACCTTTTGTGCCCTTAAAAGATGATATCCGCTCTACAACGTCATCAACCTTTGCCCCTGCCAGACATACCCCAGTCCTGTTCCACCTATCCTTTTTACAAAGCATGTTCCCCGATTCCCTGACAATAGAGTCACCAACAACTACTAGTTCCTGTGGGAACAGTGCATTCTGCCTTGGGGGTTGCCGCTGTGTTGCGTGATGACCAAGTGCAAGCTCTGCCGTTGATGTGGGCAGTTCAGAGCTTGATGGGCCCTCAATTTCGATCCTTCGAGGGCACCCACCCTGTCCATCAAGCTCTCATATAGGCCCATAACAACGCTGAGTTGTCGCCTGATTTCCTTACACTCCTTACATTGCGCGCACACACAAAGACATCCCCCATGGCAATATCATGTCCTGTACCCGATTGCTCCACAAATATCAAGCAAGCAAGCAGTGCATTTTAAAAGGCTGTGATTCAGAGGGCAACTGCCCCTTCAGTTCTCCCCTGAGCCACAGCACTCCCATTAGCTTGAGCCTTTTGCTTTGCTGCTCTGGTCTGAGTCATGATTTCGATTTAATTTCAATAAAATGTCAATTTCAGTACAAAATTATAATCCTAAACTTGTATCCCAACACAGTTATAACACTATATATATTTTTCAGTATTGAGTATTATCCATGAGTTCCGTTTATATAACTTTCGTATCAAGTAATGTATTAATTAATTGTGTTACGTTTGTAATCTAGTTGTTATATGTATTTAGTTAGAAAGTACAATTTAATTGACAATGAAGTTTAACAAGATTAATAGATTTTACTGATTAATTGACAATATTATATTATATACTATACTATACTAAGCTTACGCTATCTAGTTTGGTATATACAATGGTGGCAAGTTATGAATGGTAAATCTACGGACACTTAAGTATTAACTAACTTCCAAAATCTCGCTGTCAATTCAGAATAAACCAAGGATCTTGACTAGGTCTATAAGCTACTTATAGAAAATAATTTAATATAACAATTGGTCAATAAAGTGGCTAAATATGGCTAATAAACTTCCCGTTCACCGGCTCTGCAAAATTTGTAAAACACGTGGATTAGATACCCTTACCAATACTAAGTAATAACCTACAAACATTGAAACAAGGTTATGACCTTGTTTAATGAGCTTTGATATTCGGCATTGGATTTGTTGCTGGAGTAGATGTTTATTAGAACTGACATTTTGTATAGCTATCATGAAACTAAGGGAGTCCATGAAAATGATGCTATTTTGAGAGCTTGAAAGTTCAGTTTGATTTAAGGCTAATATAATGGGTTGCAGTTCTGCAGTCTTTTGAGAATCTTTGGGCCAATGTGATATCTGAAGAATAAACTACTGCTCCCACTTGAGATTCAGTTTTTGAGCCATCTGTATATAGGATGCAATGATCTAAAAATTGTGACTTGTAAGCCACGTGCAGATGTTGATATGTGGAAGTGCTTGTTTGTTCCAAAAGTGGAAAGAGAAGTTGTATGTAGACTGTTTGATTATCCATGGTGGCATATACTGCTTCGTCAGTGGAGTAACCAAATCTAGATTAAGATCTCTACTGTGGAGAAGGTTTTTTAATCTTATGCTCGCAGGTTTATTAATTCTTCGTTGTTGTTGATATTGTTGTTCCCATTCTGATGTAAAGAGTTTTCTGTAGGGGATGACCTGGTAAGGATTTTATTTTAGCTCCATAAGAAAAAGTACAGGTGACCCCTGCTTAACGCTGATAATTTGTTCCCGAAAAACAGAGTGCTAAGTGAATCAGCAGTAAGCGAGCGCCGTATTCCCGTAATGTAAAATATGCATTTGTAAGTCCCGGTCTATGCCATAGGATATTTCCTAATCAATAATAAACTGTAGTGAAAAGACGCACAAATGTCGGTCAAAATATTTAATATTAAAAATTTGTACATATAAAATATTCTCCATTACATAATATAATTATGTGGTAAGTAACTACATTACGTATCAAAATTAAACTTAAAATTGAATTTATTAATCCAATGGCCCTGGGCTGTTGATTTTTCGTAACTTTGGTCAATTTTTGGTTGTACTTTGGCCGTCTTCCTAGTAAACTAAAATGGGTTTTACTTCAAAATCCCCACAGCATTACCACCCAACAATAAAGTCAATCGATCCTTCTCCGCTTTTGAAGCTTGGCATGTTTTTTTTTTTTTCTTCTTCTTTTGATATGAAACTTATTTTAGGCATTCGTTTCCAAAAAAGTCCTGTTTCATCTATGTTAAAAACTTGTTGAGAAGTTTAACACCACTCTTCAATAATTTTTAGAATTTCTTTTTTGAAAGTTTCGGCTCCTTCTTGATCTGCTCTTGTGGCTTCTCCCTAGATTTTAAATCTATCTTACCAGCCTTTACTAGCTTTAAATGGTTCCACATTTTTTTTTTTTTTTTTTTTTAAAGGTAAGCTTTCTTCACATCATCATATAGGCTAATCACTTTTTCTTTAATAATATTTAACTTAACGGAATTGTGTATTGGATATTATCTTCAATAAAATTATTTAGAAGTCTCTCCATTTCAATTATAATAGCTGGCCTAGTTGCTTGCAGTGGAACAGCTGGCTCTCCCGCTGCTAAAATTAATTCTTTATTTTTTATAATTGTTCTTACAGTTGAACCTGCCAGACCTAAATTATTGCACACATCCACTTATCATTGAACGAATCAATTCGCTTCAAAACGTATAATTTAATTTTCAAATTCAGTATTTTTCTTACCTTAGCAGGCTTTGTTCCACATCCAGACATTGTTCCTTTTTAATTCTTATCCGCCATTATTAACCTCCGAAAATGTAACTGCGTTGCATTAATTACGATACAATGTTCGAGTAAACTGTCTGTTACAGACAGTGTCTAACACTGCACCAAGTGATGACTAGACTTCGGATAAATGCATATAATGCAAATATTACAAGCAATATACTTGATCATTTTTTAAAATGTTGATTGTAACAAGTCACCATAGTGCAATTAAATTAGCATGGGAGAAAATTTCACTGAGCGTAAGAAAATTTTGCAAGGCAGCGTGGGAAACTTTGCTATTCATTTTCAAGCTATCGACTACATCAGATGAAAATTTTTCGTTAAACATGCCAAAAATTCAACCTGTACGTGGGTAAAACAGTGTTATAGTGAGTTGTGACAGCGTTAGAGTGAGATATGGGTTATAATATGAAAACAGCATTATAGCGAATCAGCATAGGGCAAACCGCATTATAATGAGGGCCTGCTGTAATTGATTGTCTTCTAATTTGTAAAGGAGGTTCTTGGGCCTCAGCATACAGGCTCTGCACAGGCGAGGTATGGAAAGCTCCAAGAGATATTCGAAGTGCTCAGTGATGTACTGGGTTGAGCCATCTCAGGACACTAGATCTTGCCAAGTCATAGACTGGGGCACCATAGTCTAACTTAGACTGAATGAGTAGGTGATATAAATGGAGTAATATTGTTCTATCTGCTTCCCAGGATATGGTGGATAGGACTTTTAAAATATTCCTTTTCTTCAGACAGTGGACTGTTATGTGACTGATATGCTCTAAGAAAGTCAATTTTTGTCAAAAACAAGTCCTAAGAAACAGACACTATTTTTAACTGGGATTATCTGTACTTTCAACCTGAGTTCTGGATCTGGGTGGAGATTCCTTTTTCTGCAGAAATGTATACATGTGGTCTTTTGTACTGAAATTCTATATCCATTTCTTTCTGTCCATTTTATGACTTTGTTTATAGCTACTTGTAATTGTCATTCTATTGTCCTCATATGCTGTGCTTGATAAATGCTGAAATCATCAGCATAGACAGTTGTGAAGATGTTGGTTGGTATTTGTTCTATTACTGTACTGAAGTGGACTGCGACACTTAAAAGTGTGGCACTTAGCACAGATCCTTGAGGGACTCTTTCTTCCTGATAGTATGTTTTAGAAAGTGTTGTTTATTCGAACTTGGAAAGTCAGATTCTTAAGGAAATTACCTATGTAGAGAGGTAAATGTCCTCTAAGACCAAGTTGATGTAACCTTTTAAGTATACCATAGTGCCAGGTAGCATTATATGCTTTCTCGATATCAAAATTAACCATGACTTGATGCTGTTTCTGAGAAAAGCGTTTCTTACCTGATTTTCCAGTTGTATAAGTACATCTAAGGTAGAACAATTTTTTCGAAAGCCATATTGTGCTGGGTTGAGAAGGTCATTATTTTCTAGATACCATGTTAGTCTATTGTTGACCATTTTCTCTAAAATTTTGTCTAAACAGCTAGTCAAAGCTATAGGATGATAGTTCTGTTGATCAGATAGGCCTTTTCCCTGTTTTGGAAACACTAGTATTATTGCGTGGTGCTGTTTGTATGGAAAAGTATTTTAGAGGTATATCTTGTTGAATATATCTAACAGGGCAAATTGGGATTGTTCATCTAATTGTATCATTACATAATGTATTTCATCAGGGCCAACTGCACTGTTTTCGTCTGTAGCAGAGTTTGTCTTAGTTCTGCTACTGTGAGCGGCAAGTTGTATTGCTCGCAGTGTTTTCTGGAAAAGTTTAGTTTTATTTTTTCTGCCTCATTTTTGTAATTTTTGAAAGCAACTGAGTATGAACAATTGGCAGACGTAATGACAAAATTTTCACCAAGCACATTGACATCTAAGGTATTTGTGACCAACTGTCCTTTCCAATTTAACAATGGGGAGGGATTTATTTGAGAATTGTTTGTCATCTTTCTGATCTTTTTCCAGATAAGTTTAACTGTAGTACTGGTCATAGTAGATGCAAATTTCATTCAAGTTACTTTTATGCTGGTTTTTTGAACTTTCCTGACCTTAGCTCTGGCTCTCTTGAATTGTATCAGATTTTCCACTGTTGGATTTTTGTGAAAGAGATTTCAAGCTCTATTTTGCTCTTTTTTTAGCTTCCTGGCACTCTTTGTTCTGCCATGGTTTTGGATATAATCTAATATTAAAAGATGTTTTTAGTATTGGCTTTTCCACTGCTTGAAGAATGTTATCTGTGACAAGCCACTGATCCTTGTTTAACAATGTTACTTGCTAGTGTCCTGAATGTTTTCCAATCTGCATCATATTTTCCAACTGGGGTGCCTACTGGCTTGGCATGGGGTTTTCTTCATGATTTTCAAAATAATGGGATAGTGGTCACTGCTTAATGGATTCTTGTGTACGCTCCATTGTGTCATTGGAAACAATATTGGGGAACAGATTGATAAGTCTATTGCAGAGCTGCTTTTGGATGGAAGGTGGAAATACGTGTGTGTGTGTGTGTGTGTGTGTGTGTGTGTGTGTGTGTGTGTGTGTGTGCGCGCGCGCGCGCACCCGCACGCGCGCCATCATTCAAAATCATCAGGTTGTTCTCCACTATTAATTTTTCAATTTGCTTACCCATCTGGTCTATTTTGGGATTGCCCCATAGTGGGTGATGTCCATTTAGGTCACCTAAAATGCAGAATGGAAATGGTAGTTGAGCAATCAGCTCTTTGAAATATTTCAATTCAATTAGTCAAGAATTTCCATATTTCAATGGAAATTCTTGACTAGGGGCTAGATATATTGATGTTATGGTAATGCTGAAGCCTATTTCTAGATGGGCTGCTACTGCTTCTAATGGTGTGTTCAATGGTATTGCTTGGGAAGGCACATGTCTGTTAACTAATATCGCAACTCCTCCTTGTGTTGTTCCATTTGATATGCAATCTTTCTATATGTGGTATAATTTTTGATTGTATTATTGTCCTGTGGTCTTAAATAGGTTTCTTGCAGGCACATACTTAGTGGATAATACTGGGTAATGAGGTCTATAATATCATTAATGTTTGGGCAAAAACCTTAACAGTTCCATTGGATAATTGTGTCTATCATTTTGGGTTGGATGGTCCCTCGGATTGTTTCCTTGGGGCTGTTTTCACTTTGTCTGTCTTGGTTTTGTCTTTCTTGGAAAAATATGGTCTACCAGTATCCATTTCTTCTTCAACAAAAATTTCGAGAACTGGTTCCTTTCTGTGGTTTCTTATCTCTGTGTCCATTTGTTCTGCCATCTTTTTTCCTGTACTACCTACCCTTTCTTTGTTTATTTTTCTTCTTACACTTTCTGCATTATCTGGTGGGAAAGATAAAGGCGTACTTATCATTTTTTCTTGTTGTTTTTGTGATGGAGATGGTTTGTAAAACTCACGAACCCATTCTGAGATGAATTCTCCTGGGGAAATTGTAACATCCGTTTGTGTGCCATAACATTTTGAATTAGGCAGTTTCATTTCCAGAGTCTTTTTGATTGTGATAATCTGTGTATAAGAAGGTTTGTTTGCTAGGTTTATTGCAATTGCCTTTTTAGCTTCTTGATATAAAACTCCATTTTCTGCTTTGTATTTTTGTATTCTTTTTCTTTCTTCCAAATTTCACACTCTCTTGAGTATGTAGTGTGTTCCCCTTTACTATTTATGGCTAATTCCATCTGTGCAAGCGGAAGTGGCATGTTAGCATTAGCATTAGTAGAGGCATTTGATGCAAGAAAGCAAGCTTATGCAGCATCAGCCAAAAAAAAAAAAAAAAAACCCCACTTCCACTTCACCCCTCTGTTCGTTCAAAATACCTGTCCAGCTGAGCCTTAAATTTATTTAGGCTATCAACCTCCACTACAAGGGATGGAAGTCTGTTCCACCAACCAACCACCTGCTGGCTAAAGGCACATTTCTGCACGTCGATCCTACATCTGTCTTTCCTCTCAGGTGATTATTCTGAGCTAGAGGAAGAATCCCATCAGCATTGAGCATGCTCAAACCATTCAAGGCTTTATACAACTCTATCAGATCACCTCGCTGGTGCCTAGTCTCCAGACACTGTAATTTGCAAAACTTAAGCCTTTCTTCGTAAGAGCACCCCTTTGTTCCATTCACTAATCTTGTTGCCCTTCTCTGTACTCGTTCCAGCAGCTCAACATCCTTCTTGAAATGAGGCCTCCAGACCTGTATACAGTACTCTAGGTGTGGCCTGACCATTGCCTTATACAAGGGAATAATCACCTCCTTATCCCTGCTGGAAAAATTCCTGTATATCATTGACAATACTCCATGAGCTACTCTTGCAGCCCGTCTGCACTGCTCAGAGAACTTCATATCTGCCTGCACAACCACCCCCAAGTCCCTTTCATTCTCTACCACTGTCAGTGTAGTACCACAGAGTTGATACGTTGCTCTGGGGTTGCTGTTTCCCATGTGTAGTACTTTACATTTGTCAATGTTAAACATCATTTGCCACCTCTCAGCCCATCTGCTCAACCTTTCCAGATCCTGTTGCAGCAGCATAGTGTCAGTAGTGTCCTTGACAACCCTGCCAACCTTTGTATCATCTGCAAACTTGGACATTAAGCTTGATATACCATCATCAATATCATTTATAAATACAGAAAACAATAATGGACCCAACACTGAGCCCTGAGGGACTCCACTAATAACATTAGTCCACGATGAGCAGTGTCCATTGATTACCACTCTCTGTCTTCTCCCCCTCAACCACCCCTTTATCCATAGCAACAATTTGCCTCCAATGTCACACTGCTCCAATTTGTGTAGCAGTCTTCCATGTGCAACAGTATCAAAAGCCTTTCTAAGATCCAAATATATAATATCAAAGCTATTCCCTGCATCCAGTTCTTTTGTGACTGCATCATAATATCCAATCAAATTGGTCAGGCAAGACTTTCCCTTAACAAAACCATGCTGTGTCTGAGCTATAACTGAAGTCTTGTCTAAATGATCCTGCAGTGCTTCTTTAACCAGTGCCTCCATTAATTTTCCTGGAACAGAAGTTAAGCTCACAGGTCTATAATTACTTGTGTCAGCCTTTGATCCTCCTTTATGAACTGGGGTCACATTTGCACATTTCCAGTCTATGGGTACCTCCCCTGAGTCCAAGGAAGCTCTCATAATTATGGCTAAGGGTTTGCTTACTTCCTTTGCTGCCTCCTTTAATATAACTGGATAGATCCCATCCACCCCGGGTGCCTTTCTTGTGTTTATCTTCAACAGTTTCTCCTCCACTTTACTCCCAGTGATTTCAAGATTCTGCAGCTTACTGCTAGAGTTGAATACACCTCTGGCATTCCCCTCGCTGAATAACTCCTCATGTGTGAATGTCGATGCAAAATATTCATTTAGTTTGTTAGCTACCTGAGCAGGGTCATCAGCAGTTGACCCATCAATATCAAGTGGACCAATCTGATTCATCCCCTTCCTTCTAGAGTTTACATAAGTAAAGAACTCTTTGCTGTTTTTCTTTGCATCCCTTGCCAAGGATTTCTCGTAATCTGCCTTCGCCTGCCTAACCTCCTTTGTAACTTGGTTGCATATCAACTTGTATCTATCATAGGCTTCTGTGTCATGTGTTAATTTGTAAGTATCCCATGCATTTTTCTTCTCTGCCATATGCCTCATTAGTTCATCTAACATCCATTTTGGCCTAAACCTTGAACAATATTTCTTAGTTGGTATGTAAAGCCTAGTAGCTTCCAAGATTAATTCTTTGAATGCTTCCCATTTTGAATTTGCTGTTGGTAACATCGTCAGTTGGTTCCACTGTATAGAATTTAAATACTGTCTCAGTCCATCGTAGTCGCCTTTACGGAAGCAATAACCCTTCCCTTTACCCCTAATGGTAGTTACCTCTTTCAGTAAATCCCACTTCAGCACACTGTGATCACTGCCACCTAGTGGTTCATTTATCTGCAGATTCTTAATGGATGAAGAATCACTGCTGATAATCAAATCAAGAGTATTACTCCCTCTAGTTGCCTCCCGAACATGCTGATGTAGAAAACAATCATCCAATAAATCCACAAAAGCCCTGCTAGTGTGTGAGTGACCAGCCCCCAAATTCCAGTCAATATCTGGGAAATTAAAATCTCCCATTATAAGACTCTCTGATTTACTGGGCCACTCTATTTCCCTGTACAGTTTCTTATTATACTCATCAGAGTCATTAGGCCTATAGCACACTCCTACTCTCAATTTTTATCTCCCAATGCTTATGTCACACCAAACTGACTCAACACTGCACTGTCCAGCGATGTCGACTGGCTTCACTTCCTTGGTTTTTATGTGTTTCTTAACTAATAGCATAACCCCTCCCCCCTTCCTATCCTGTCTATCCTTTCTGTAGACGTTGTACTCCCCAAATTCCAGTTCTGCCTCCCTTATATCTGTGTGACACCACGTCTCTGATATCCCAACAATATCTGCCTTTGATGTTTTGAGCAATACCTCAAATTCATCAAATTTATTTACTAAACTCCTAGCATTGGTGTACACGCAAGTATACCTGCACCTGTTTCTATTCTTAGCTACCCTAACACAACCCATGTGTTTACTTGTACCACAATGGCTCCCAGCAGTCTCTGAAATATCATGCATCTTATTTTTCAGGCTTCTGCTCATTCTAATAGAAGCAGTGCAAGAATCTCTTTCACCTCTGCCAGTGGCTACTGTCAATCTATTGGTCTTTGTCTCCCCCCAAGCTAGCAGTTTTCCGACCCACCTAACACTGCCTCGATAGCATCAGCAAATATTCTTGCACCCTTTCTATTTAAGTGTATTCCATCCCTGTAGAAGCAATCTCTCCTGTTAACAAGTACAGTCCAGGCTGAAAAAAATTCTACCCCTTGAGCCTTGCACAATCTTTCCAGGGCCGAATTGATCGACAAGGCTCTCATCATATACTCCCTCCTATCGTGTCTGGGCAGAATTGCAGACACTTTCAAATTCAACCCTAATTCTCGGCTTTTGTTCAACAGTGACCTGTACTTGTTAAGTAATTCTGCCGGTCTTCTACTCTTGAGAACCACAGTTTTTCTTGAGAACCACATTTGCACACATTAATTTTCCTCTACATACTGTCTGCTAGTGACCAAACTTTTGACAATTGAAACAGCAGAGAGGATTCAGAATATAAAGTCTTATATTGCAGTGTAGATAGCCTGCTTTTATTGATTTGGGTGGCTTCGGTGTGTTAAAAGTGAGTATCAGATTCCTGGTGGGGGTGATTATCCCTTCATTTTTAACTGTAATTCTTTTAACACTGATGACTCCTTGTTCCTGAAGTTCAATTTGAATTTCCTCTTCGGGCATATTTAGAAGGTCCCACTCCGTAATGACACCTTTTGAGGTATTTAATGTGTTGTGTGGGAATACCGTTACTGGTATTCCTGTAAAGGTTGTCATTTGTAACAATCATTCGGAGTGTTTAGCATTGGCTGTTTCTACCAAAATATCACCTGATTTTAGTCTTTTTTAACATTTTTTTTTTGTTGGGCTGACATAACACTCAAGAGTCTTTTGTATGAGAAAGGGTGACAACTGGCCTGCCACTTTATCAGTATTTGAATGTATAATAATACATGTTGGGGAATTTAAAGCTTTAGCATCAGTTTTTAATCTCTTAATGGAGACAGAGTCATTTCTATCGCCTTTCTAGTTGCTTTAAAAGTAGCTCTGAAAGAACTAGATTCCTCATATCTTGGATCAGTTCTATTTGGGTCCATTGACCCAGTGAATTCCTGGGTATTAGAGTCAGTTCACTCCATTTCGCCCTGGAAGGGAGAGCCTTTCCCCTCCAGGTTACTGGCCCTGCCGCATGGAGGTAGGAGCAGTGCCACACTATGACCAAGCACTAGGTTGTTGTTATTTGGTTTTTAGGAGCATTAGCAACTAAAGCCATATTGCTCCGGGATATGCGGTGGTCATTCCCTGACCTTTCCGCATCCTCCGTATTTGTTAGTGATGGGCTCGAACCCCGGTCTAATCAAGAAGCGTGTGCTATGCACTGCTGCTCCTTCCCACCTGGCTACAGAGGCGCCTCCAAGCACTAGGAGGTTAGTAATTAATATAAATAAATAAATTTTCTGTTTATACTCCGGGACGACCAAACGGTCAGAGGAGTTCACAAGATAGACAGAATACAAGAAACAGCACCGTATTCAGTAGTCACGGGCTTGAACCCCGGTCACTCAAGGCACGTGTACTTATGCACCCGCGCGCCTGACCACTAGGCTATGGCGGCCTTTTTCGGAGGAAGGAAGGCCTTTTTCGAAGGAAAGTAACTTTTAAAAGGTTACTTTCCTTCTTGGTCTAGTAAAGTTTCTTTACTATATATTATCTAATTGTGCGTTAATGAAGACTTTAAATAAGGAAATGATTTCTATTTCAAGAAAGAGCACCAATTCAGAGCAGTGTCACTTGATCACAGAATCGCTTGGCACCTGGAGCCACCAAGCTGGAGCAGATTAGGAGACTGACCTGGATAATGATAACCAAGAGCCACCAACACCACCCAAAGTTAGCCATCAAGATACTGACCATAGCCCATAAAGAAGAAGGGGGGGGACTAACTGATTAATCTCACTGAACAAGAGAAGGCAATTAAGAACCTGCAGAATTACTTCCAGAAAAACACAGCATCAATCTACTAAGCCATAAGAAAGCTAGACAAATGGCACTCAACAAGGAGTTGTTGAGTGCCATTTGTCTGAGTGCCATTTGTTGAGTGCCACAGTCACACAGACAGAAGAAACAAAGACAGGCAAAGAAGACACTCCGTTGCAAGCGCTACAATGACCTCCATTAAGATTACATAGATAAGATGCCTTCCGACGCTTGCTTTACTAACAGAAAGCTTTTCCCTGAAACAGAAGGATACATGCTTGCCATCCAAAATCAGGTAATCAACACCAGGAACTACAGGAAATACATCACCAAGGTCCCCAGAGTAACAGATGACACGTCGACAATGCCACCTGGCTCCATAAACAATCCAGCACATCACCACAGGATGCAGGGTGATCACTTAGACAGACCAGGTGGCCTGAATATAATACATCAGAAGCTAGCTCAAAAATACAAGCCGATCAAAGAAAGTTTGCCATATTATGCGTACAAGCCTCAGGTTGTACTAGAGACCACTACTCTCAGATTGAATTGGGGGCTGTACTATCATAACAGACAAGATGTGCCATCACAACAGACCAGACATAACCCTCATAGACAAGCAGGAAATGGCTACCTACCTGATTGACATAGCGATGCCCAACACCAGCAACCTACAGAAAACATGAGAAATAGATCAGGTAATACTCAGACCTAAGACAAGAAGTCAAAGATATGTGGCATATGGAACAAGTAATGACCATCCTGATCACCATGTCAATCACAGGCATGGTGCCAAAAAGCCTCCATAAAAACCTAGCAGCAATAGATCGCCCGGAGAACACTTACATGGAACTCCAGAAAGTCACGATCCTGAACACCTGTAGGATGGTAAGGGAGTTCCTCAACCAACAGTAATAACAATAATAATAGTATTTAGACACAACAAACCACCCCATGTACTTGGTACCAGAACCTGTCACAGGATAGAAAAAAAACTTTTTCTCCATAAAAGGAAAATTGACTCCGTGAAAACCTCAGTTCACTAATACTTAATTAATGAGATATACCTATATCTCACTGATATACCTATTTTTTTTTTTTTAAATAACTTCCAATATAAAAAAAAATTCAGTTATTTACCCATTCCTTTGGGTCCACACCTTCAAATGAATCTTGAGGGAGGCCTGAATCTTCATAAAGCTGGCACTTTTCTTTCATGGCTTGAACAATCTAAAAAGATTGTAAAAAATCACATCAGTTTTTACAAGATACAGTAGAACCCAGATAAGATGTTTTGCAAGGGACTGGAGGTTTAAAACTTCTTATGAGGGAAGACTTCTTAGAAAGGAAAATAACCTAAGGGTATGAAATATTAACTACACAAATAAAAATGAAAAGATACATGTGAATGATCACATGAAATGTAGGAAAACTATCAAGAATAAAAATTGTCATTTAATGCAAAACAATATTTATTAGTCATGATTTAATAAGATTTCAAAATTATAACAAGGATGCAATGAGAAGGAAGGTAATGAAAATGATAAAAATCAATTACAACAATTATTAGTACAAAAAAAATAATAAATAAAAAATGTTTATAATTTTTTCAAGTAGCTATCCAGAGAAGACTGCTTCAAATATTTTGGGGAGAGCTTCATACAGAATAAATCAATTTCCCTAACATGTTTCAACACTGATTCAAGAACATTGGGAACACTATGAACGAATTGTTGTAGTGAAGAGAAGTCAATCATTGCATCTCGGAATGATGGTACAGCAGGCTCATTTTCTTGTTCAGAATCACTATCAGTCATCTTTTGATCTTCATTGCAAATATCTTCAGTACTTTGCAGTTCACATGCGATAACATCATTATCTACATAAACATAATCATAAAAATTTACCATAAATCCCAAATTACTCTGTAGGAAGTCCCATTCGTCAAAAGAAATCCCTTCCTGTTCATCACTTTCAACACTATCAACATATTCTTCTATATCATTATAGAACCTAGTAGTTTTAAAGGATTTAATTATAACAGTGGGGCTCAGTGTATCCCATGATGCTTCTAAATAATGCATTGCATCTAACAAAGAAATTTTGAACTTTTCAGTTTTTACATTCAATTTTACAATTTATGTACAAGGTACTTACGAAAATGTATCTTTAAAATTTTGATCACTCCCTGATCCATTAGTTGCACAACTGATGTGGAATCCCCAGGGAAGAACTCCCCATGGGCATTGTTTAAGTGCTCATTGTTTTTCAGATGAGTAGGGCAGTTATCAACAAATAAAAGAATTTTTCTATTCTCTCCTGCCATCTTTGAATCTAGAGCTCTTAAATACTCATCAAATATGAGTATTTAAGAGCTCTAATACTAATGGTCATCCATGCTGTTTTATTGTTCCTGTATTTATATGGAAGTGTTTTAAATTCTTGAAACAGCATGGTTTCTTGGGTTTTTCTATCACAAGCAATGGTCATTTCTCTGAGCCATTCATATTAGCCCCCACTATCACTGCAACTCTCTCTCCCTCTCTCTTTACTTAGTTTACCACTGCAATTCTGTCTTTTGAATGCATAAGTCTCATTAGGAAATAGGTTATAAAAGAGTCCTAATTTGTCAACATTAAAAATATCACACTTTCTATACCGTTTGATCAAAACATGTAGTTTCCTTTTCTCCACTCATCAACTTGTAACATATTCACACTAGAAGGTTCTCCACAAATTACTTTGTAAACTAAATCATATTTCTTCTTAAATCTATCAATCCACCCATTGGAAGGAATGAAATTCACTCCAAGTCTATCAGCAATTTCGATGCCCTTCTCTCTCAACATATTGCCATTAACTGGAACATTTTCAGCAGATATCTGCTTGAACCAAACTACTAATGCCTTCTCCACATCTCCATTAAAAGGTCGTCTCCTTTTAACTTTACATGAAACATTTGGAGCATTTGAATTCAACATTTATTTTTGTGACATAATTCCATTTACCATAGAAACTACCATATAAAGTTTTTTTGCCATCTTGACTCATGTGCAAGAGGGAGAAGTTGCACTGTTTTATGACATCAAGTTTTTCTTTTAATGTCAAAGCTTTTCTTTTTATTCCTTTGGAATTCATCCTTATAAATTAGAAAATTATAATATAGTATAATTAATATTTGTAGTGTTAAAATAAAACTGCCAAGGAAGGTCAAATAATTAGAGCCAATATGGTAGATAGACTAGACAAAAATGCAGCTATTCTTTAAAAAATTACCAAAAATACTAATGGTAATCTATACAGAAATAAATGAAATACAGTATTATAAATTCAGCTTTCAACATACCTTCACATTTCCAAGAGATGATTCCTGATGTCATGCTGAGTGAAAAATGTTATATTAACATGGGTTCAGTTCTCAATAGTTACTGACCTATGGCTATTTGATATGTAGCTTGATTTGAAGGAAGTTTTGTATTGGAAAAAACCTTTTTATTGGTTAGAAAAAAATATGCCTTACAGTTTACTAAGTTTAACCCAGTAATTTTGGGAATGTAATCTTATGAAGAAATGCAGCATTATTAATGTGTCTTGTGGCATCAAAGGTTTATTGTAGTAGTACATTCCTTGTGTCTACCTTGTGTTCATAAGTCAGGTTTTCTGTGTGGCCATATACACAATAATCAAAGGACTTGAAGATTCCAATGAACACAGTAGCCAATTCAGAGTACAATCATGACCAATTCATCGGTCACAGAATAATTTTTTCAGATTCTCTGTGATGTTCCTACTAAAACATTGGGATGTTCTGACAATCAAGGATGTTCTGGCTTATAGAAGAACATTCTTTAAGAGAGTCTGTAGTTCATTTTGGAAAAATCCAGCACATACAGTTATCCCTCGATTTGTGTGGTTTTTTTATTGAGTGGTTTCACTATTGTGCAATCAGGTATTTACTACCAAAATTTTAGATTGCACGGTGAGCTTTGCTACTGAGCGATTTTTTGAAAACACCACCTACGTAAAGTAAGCGGCGATTATTGTGATCATGTTTGATTCTATTTTGATTCACCTTTGATTCTATTTAAATTGATCACGTGTGATCAATTTTGATTCTATTAAGGGCAATTCTAATAAGCGAAAATTGGAGGAATATTATCCACAGGCTATAAAAATAAAGATTTAAAGCACAAATTTACACTTTATTACCTTACTAATTAACAAAATTAAATGATATGTGAAAATTGGAATAATATTATCCACAGGTTAGCAAAATAAAATTAATTTTTACACTTACGTACATAACTTAATTAATATATATATATTAAATAAACATAACACTTTGTAATGTGATATTTCTGTTCACTGACTTTTTTTTGGTTGTAAAATTTAAAACAGTAAAAAAGATAAGCAATCAATAACAAAGAACACGGCATACACAAATTGCAACTAACACGATATGTGCAAGTGAAATGCAGGGTAATAAGTTTACAAAGCTTAAAAAATAGGAATGGAGGGCAGATTTTGAAAATTTATTTATGTTTTTTATATGATTGAAGATTTCAGTGAAGGGGAAACAACATTTCACGATAATAACATAAAATCCCACAGAATTCCAGCTATCACTATTATCGCAAATGCAATAAGATCGAATCTACTACCCGTTTATAACAGATTGTATGCACAGTCACAAAAAAGTCCAATAAACCGGAAACTGCAAAGTATTTTTATTGTTTTATGGTCATGACCTCCAGAAATGTGCTTCCAATCACAATTGATTCTTATAACCAAACATAGCAATAAACAGTGGTGTGTTTGTTGGTTAATTTTTAAACTTCGTAATTCGAGAACCCGCTCTTCATCAGTTATCCAACATTAGATGTTCATACAGAATCTTTATATGGTTTGCGCAATGTAAAGGTTTTAATCAGTAAGTATTGCTTTTGCTAATTTAATATTTCTTGTCTATATAAAGTGTGTTTAATTAGTGACTAAAATGAAGAAAGCTAAACAAAAAAAATTTTAATTTTAGAGGAAAAATTAAAAATCGTTAGAGAAAATGGTGAAAAGGTTGTGACATTGGCCAAGAAATACAGCATAAATGAATCTAGCACTCGAAGAATCAGAGAAAATGCTGAGAAATTAAAAGTTCAGTTATCTGTTCCACATTGTTGTCTGCAAAAAGTACTACAGAAGTGAGAAATCCATTAATAGAGAAAATTGAAAAATTACTTGCTTTCTGGATAGATCTTAATCAAAAAAGAATCAGATATTATTTACACCAAAGCTCTGCAAATTTTTAATTGCTTGCAAGAAGAAGCCAGTCCATCCAATGCAGACGTCTTTCAGGCCAGTAAGGGATGGTTTGAAAATTTTAAAAAGCATCAAAGTCTTCACAATCTAAAATTAATGGGCAAAGCAGCCAGTGCAGATACAGAAGCTGCTTCTTTGTATCTGAAAGCTTTAAAAGATGTTATTTCAACAGAGAGCTATCTAGCAAGTCAAGTGTTTAATGCTGATGAGACAGGCTTATTTTGGAAGTGTCCACGCTGAACATTCATTTCAAAAGAAGAGTAAACCATCCCAGGTTTCAAAGCTGCAAAAGACAGGTTAATACTTTTATGTGGCAATGCAGAGGGTGACATTAAGTGTAAACCACTTCTAATTTTTATATCAGAAAATCCTCGTACTTTTAAAGGAATATCAAAAAGCTCTTTACCAGTTCACTGGAAATTAAGCAAAAACCCTGGATGAGAGTTAAAATCTTTGAAGATTGGTTTTTAAATTGCTTTTGCATTGAAACAAAAAGATATTGCCTTTAAACTTTATTACCTAAGGAGATCTTTTTCACAATTGGTGGAAGCTACTGATTGAATAGACAGTCCTTCAACTCAAGATTATTGGCGGAATCATAACATTCTGGATGCTGTAAAAAATATTGGGTTCATGTGGGATGAAGTTAAAAACTCAACAATGAATGCAGTGTGGAAAAAGCTGTGGCCAGAAAGCTGCACTAAAGAAGCCACAGTCGAAATGCCAGAGTTAGTTGAGATTGTGAGAATTGGAAAAATGATTAGCAGAGAGGGATTTGAAGAACTGGAACCAGAAGATATCAACAGAAGTCCTCGAATCTCATAGAGAACTTTTATCAGTGGATGATATTTTAACATAATGTGAAGGTAAATGACGTGTCAGCTAGTCTTTTCGCAATCAAAAATTTGATCGCGAAGAGATTAGCTGAGTTTTTAAGACTTGCAAATCAGCTTAGCCAAGAAGCTCTGGATATGGATCCTAATTTGGAAAGGAGTTTAAATTTTTGTAGAACTATCATTAGCTTTAGTTCCTTATGAAGAAATTTACAGAAAAAAACAGGGTGCTGTTAAGCAATCAATTTTAAACAATTTTTTCCAAAAAGTGCCAGATACTGTTGCAAGTTTATCACAGCAAAACAGCGACAAAGAAACAATGAATTTAGATTAAAAATCTAGAGGTACGTATTAGCAAGAGTAATTTTATGGACTTTTTTTTTGTTATTTTTTTCTTTTTTCTTACTGAATAAAGACAATTTTTTTTTTTTTTTTTTTCAATTTAATTTTTTTTTTTGTGTACATGGATGGAACCTTCAATTATATCATATAATCTACGCTTCACATTCCGTGGATTTGGACTGCATGGCATTTTCCTTGAGCGTAACCCCCATGAAAATTGAAGGATGACTGTATCACCTTCAGATGTTGAAGGAAAAAGTACAGTCCAAGCAACTGGTCACCAAGGAGACCACACATTCTCAGAAAAATGAATTTGGAAGTTACTTTTCACTATTCTGTATATTTCATGCACCGATAAATAAGTTTCTGATACTGTTGACCACATGAGGAGTAAAACGTCCCTTTCCAATGAACTAAGTATACTGATTCATATTGGGGATGGATACTGGATGGTCAACTATTAAAGCACATGCTTTCCCGCAAAACTTGAACAATAATAAACACTCACTGATCTGGGTTTCTTCACTGTTTATCACTGGCAATATTCCTCAGCAGAAGCACTAGCATTACCATTTCAAAAACTACACAACATATATACTTGTATATTCTTCATTGGAAAACGCAAACATATTCTCAGGTACTTCTATTACAACACAGTAGGATTAGTTTTCTGCCTCACATTCTACTGATGTGCTGGCTCGCATAAACTACTTGCTATAAAATATAGATGTAAATACACCATAGCGACCTCATAATTAAAAACTACATAAGCAGTGTAAAAGCATCGATTTAACTGTATTTCAAATTGTGACTACCTTCACAACAAGTTATCTTGTACTGCACTACCTCAAAGAAGTAGCACTTCACTAATAGAGGACTATTGCTACTTATTCTCAGTGGGCACCACCACCACCACCCAGATGGCACCGTTTCAAGGCTTGTTTGTATATGTGTGGGATAATAATTCTACTCCACTTATTCCTATAAGACTTAGAAAAGCGAAAAGTAGAGGTAAAGAATGAAAGGGACAGTAACTCCTTCAACTCACATCACTAAAAAACTCAAAACTCCTTGAATAGGCAACACTTCCCCAGTGGAGAAGACTGTTGTTACCTATTCTCAGAAACTCCGTAAATATCAGACTCCTCCTGGTGACTGTTTCAAGGCTTCGCCTTTCATCGGTGGGTGGGCAAGTACCCTGGTGTTGCAATCGTGCCAACCCAGTTGTGAAGTTATTTCCACAATATGACCAATGCCAAAAGGTGTGCACAATAATATTTAAATAAAATATAAATGCTCAAGGCATAAATGATTGAGTTTAAAATACACTGTAAAATATAAGTGTAAATACACCATAAAAAAAAAAAAGGTAAAGTGCAGCCATTATCAACCCACTGCAGGATGGAAGCCTCCTCAACAATTCATGTTGAGGGAAATGGACCATAATCTGCCACGCTGGTCCAGTGCGGGTTGGCAGATCGACTGTATTCAGCAGTCAGGGGCTTGAACCCCGGTCTACTCAAAGAGCGTGTGCTACTGCACTCCCGCTCCTGACCACTCGGCTACGGAGGCACTACAAATACACCATAGTGAACTCATAATGAAAAACTACAAGTACTGTAAAGGCATCGATTTAATTGTATCTCATATTGTGAATACCTTCACAAGCTACATGTATTCCGCTACCTTGAATAAGTAATGCTTAACAATATCTTCAGAACAGTCACAATATGAGATACAATTAAACTGATGCTTTTACACTACTTATGCTTTGCACATTTATATTTCATTTAAGTATTATCTTACACACCTTTTGACATCTCTCATATTGTGGAAATAACTTCATAACTGGGTTGGCATCATTGCAACACCAGGGTACCTGCCTCCACCGGGGATGGGCCAACAAGCCTTGAAACTATGCGGTCTGGGTGTTGGTGCCCACAGAATAAGTAACAATAGTTTTCTCTATTAGTGAAGCGTTACTTATTCGAGGTAGTGCAATACATGGTATCTCACTGTGAAGGTAGTCACAATATGAGATACAATTAAATCGATGCCTTTACACTACTTATGTAGTTTTTCATTATGAGCTCATTATGGTGTATTTATATCTATATTTTATTATTATTATTAGCATTATTAGTAGAGGCATATGATGCAAGAAAGCAAGCTTATTCAGCATCAGCCAAAAAAAAAAAAAAAAAACTCCACTCCCATTTCACCCATCTGTTTGTTCGAAATACCTGTCCAGTTGAGCTTTAAATTTGTTTAGGCTATCAACTTCTACAACAAGTGATGGAAGTCAGTTCCACCAACCAACCACCCGCTGGCCAAAGGCAAATTTCCGCACATCTATCCGACATCCGTCCTTCCTCAATTTGAATTTATGCCCTCTGAGGTGATTATTCTGAGCAAGATGAAGAATCCCATTGGCATTGAGCATGCTCAAACCATTCAAAGCCTTATACACCTCTATCAGATCACCTCGCCGGTGCCTAGTCTCCAGACTCTGTAATTTGCAAAACTTAAGCCTTTCTTCGTAAGAGCAACCCTTTGTTCCATTCACTAATCTTGTTGCCCTTCTCTGTACCCGTTCCAGCAGTTCTACATCCTTCTTGAAATGAGGCCTCCAGACCTGTATACAGTACTCAAGATGTGGCCTAACCATTGCCTTATACAAGGGAATAATCACCTCCTTATCCCTGCTAGAAAAATTCCTGTATATCATTGACAAGACACCATGAGCTACTCTTGCAGCTTGTCTGCACTGCTCAGAGAACCTCATATCTGCCTGCACAATTACCCCCAGGTCCTTTTCATTCTCCACCACCGTCAGTGTAGTACCGCAGAGTTGATACGTTGCTCTGGGGTTACTGTTTCCCATATGTAGTACTTTACATTTGTCAATGTTAAACTTCATTTGCCACCTCTCAGCCCATCTGTTCAACCTTTCCAGATCCTGTTGCAGCAGCATAGCGTCAGTAGTGTCCTTAACGACCCTGCCAACCTTTGTATCATCTGCAAACTTGGACATTAAACTTGATATCCCATCATCAATATTATTCATAAACACCGAAAACAACAACGGACCCAACACTGAACCTTGAGGAACTCCACTAATAACATTAGTCCACGTTGAGCAGTGTCCATTGATTACCACTCTCTGTCTTCTGCCACTCAACCAACCCCTTATCCATAGCAGCAATTTGCCTCCAATGCCACACTGCTCCAATTTGTGCAGCAGTCTTCCATGTGCAACAGTATCAAAAGCCTTTCTAAGATCCAAATATATAATATCAAAGTTATTCCCTGCATCCAGTTCTTTTGTGACTACATCATAGTATCCAATCAAATTGGTCAGGCAAGACCTGCCCTTAACAAAACCATGCTGCGTCTGAGCTATAACTGAATTCTTGTCTAGATGATCCTGCAGTGCTTCTTTAACCAGTGCCTCCATTAATTTACCTGGAACAGAAGTTAAACTAACAGGTCTATAATTACTTGTGTCAGCCTTTGATCCTTCTTTGTGAATTGAATTTATAGTGTATTTTAAATTCATAATCTATTATGCCTTTAGCATTTATATTTTATTTAAATAAGCTACTTGCATATGCTACATGTATGCACATTTAAAATACTGATATGTCAATAAAATGAGTGGGTTTTAACTCCTAGTTAGGACAACCAGTAGCCGACCGGGCTAGCCGAGTGGGTAAAGTACCTGCCCGGCAACCCAAAGGTCGCGGGTTCGATTCCCGCCTCGGGCTTGGATCAAAGTACTGCAAAAACCTTGGGAGGTGCAATATGGCCACAGAAGCCGATGCGCCAACAACTACCAAATCAAAAAAAAAAAAAAAAAAAAAGGACAACCAGTGCTGACATAACAGGGCTAACAGAAAGTTCATGTCACCCAGAAATACAGGATAATGATTTTCATCATAATATATTTAGGATAGGGGAAATGAGAACAAGGGTGTACTACAGACCAGAAGATTGTGTAAGTATGAGATGGAGATGGAATGGGCTAGAAAGTGTGAATGCTTTCTTATGAATGATTTCAATTTGTCCCTTACTGATTGGAGCAAGTGGGAGGGGAACTCACTATCATCATCAGTAATTCAGTCTTGTGACTGGTCAGTTCCTCTGATGAGCTGTCTCCACCTTCGTCTCTCCTGTGCCATTTGTTTTAGTTCCTCAAAATTTCAAAGTTCTGCTTCATCCAGCAATGCCCCGATGAATTGGTCTTTCCCTAAGGCGTTTCCCTCCACAGTCCCCTCCATGGCATCCAGAAGTAAACCACCATGTCAATCACGTGACCCACCCATTTGAGTCTAGTTGATCTTATTCTACCTAAAATTTGTTTTTGTTCTTGGACACATCTTAATACTTCCATATTTGACACTTTTTAAGTCTATTTAATTTTTTCCATCCCGTGCCAGCAACACATCTTGAAGACCTCAAGTCTCTTTTTGTCTCTCTTTGTAAGAATCATGTTTCTGCTGCATATAGTGTCTGTCCAGATATGTCACTATTATCTTCTTCCTAATATCCTGTGACACCTTCTCCTGTGTAATCAATGACAGTTTATTATTGAAAGATTGTTTTGCCATTGCAATTCTGGTTTGAATCTCAGTTTGACATGAAATGACCTGTGCAAAAACTGGCCCAGATACCTAAAGTAATCTACCTGTTCTATTCTTACTCCATCAATCTCAACTGGGAAGGGAACTGACCTTTTACCAATCATCATTGTTTTTGTTTTCATCATATTTATCTTCATTCCATACTGCAGTCCTTTCTTATTTAGTCTTCTGATCATTTTTTGCAGCGTAGCAGGGCAACCTTCTAGTATGGCCTGATCGTCTGCAAACTTAATAGCCTGTATCTACTTTTCACCTATTTTAACCCCACACTTCTTATTCTCAAGTGCCTCTTTTATTATCACTTCGGCAAAGGCATTGAACAATCGAGGTGAGAGTAAGCATCCCTGTCTTACTCCTTTTTTAATTTTAGCTTTTTCTGTCAGTTCTCCTCACTCTTCTCACTCTTATCATCACACTTTGTCTTCTATACAAGTCATATAATCATTCCAATCAGTCCAATAATCTTCTTCTTTCATCCAATTTTCTCAAGCAATAGGAATGTTCCATTGCTGCTCTTCAGATTATTCTATCAAACACCTTCTTGTAATCCACAAAACACACACAGAGGTTCCTTCCCATATTATACATTTTCTCTCCCAACACTTTCAATGTTCCAATAACATCTCTTGTCGATCTGCTTCTGCAAAAACCACACTGTGAGTTATCCAGAAATTGTTCAATATGGCACTCCATATGGACTTTGTAATCAGAAGAATTTTGGATGCATGGGTGATAAGACTTATTGTTCTGTAGTCTTGGTACTGTTGGTATCATCTTCTTGGGGACTATGATTTATGTGCAGAAAGTAGATATAACAAAAACAAAGGTGATCAGTCCAACGCTAGAGCACATGCTGCAGCATCAGACAACACAGAAGATCCTCCACAGTAAGGATCCTTAGTCTCACAGGAAGAAGCTATAGTTGGCGACTCGCTTGGCAGGGAAATGGGAAATGTATTGCCAAAAAGGCCGAGTGGAATCGGACCAAGGTACGTTTGAGAGAGGTTAAAGTTAATGATGTTGTAGAGAAGCTACAAGGTTTTAAGGGCACAAAAGGTGATATTGTTGTATGATGGTACTAATGATATTAAGAGTAGGAGATCTGAGGATTTTAAAAAGAACAATGCTGAAAAATAATTAACAAGGACAACACTGAAAAAAATTAACAAGGAGTTCAACATTGAAAAAAAAGTTTCAAGTTATGGACTGAAATTGAAAGTGTCTGAAATTCTGCCCAGACACAATACAAGAGAGTATGTGATGAAAGCCTTGTTAATTGATTCAGTCCTGGAGAGACTATACAAGGCTCATGGGGTATAATTGCTCTCAGCATGGTCTGTGCATGCATGTTGACAGGACAGACTGCTTTTACAGATATAGGATACACTTAAATAGAAGGGGTGCTTGAATATTTGTTAATGTTATTGAGGCAGTGTTAGGTGGCTCAGAACACTGCTAGCTAGAGAGGATACACAGACTTAGAGTTTAACATTGGCAAATGCACGGTACCTCATATGGGTACAATAATCCCGGCTTAACATACTAACAGTGTGGTATCACACTACAGTAGTGGAAAATGAAAAAGACCTAGGGTAACTGTAGCCAAATACATGCTGAGTTCTCTGAACAGTGCAGAGATTCTGCCTGGACAGTTCATGGGGTTTTGTCAATGATTTACAGGAATTTTGCCAGGAATAAGGAGGTGATTATCCCATCATATAGGCAATGATTTAGGCTATACAGTGAGTACTGTATGTGGATCCTGAAGCTTCATTTCAGGAAGGATGTGGATCTGTTTTAAAGAGTGCAGAGAAGAGCAACAAGGAAAAAAAGTGTTCTTACCAAGAGAGGTAAGAGTACTCTTCTGAAATTAAAGTTTCTGGAGACTAGCACTTGCAAGGAGATCTTGCAGGTGTTAGTATCCAGAATTGAGGTATTTATGGCATTCAATGGATTGAGTAAGCTCAATGCTGATGGAATCCTTTCTCTTACTCAGGCTACATAAGGGAGTATAAACACAAACCGAGGAAGAATGGTTGCAGTATATATATGTGTGGAAATCTGCCTTCAACCAGAAGATAGTTGATTGTTGGAACAAACTTCCACCTGGTGTAGAGGTAGAGAAAATGAATATAATTCATGGAATAACTAGACAAACTGTTAGAGGGGGTGGATAGGTGATATGACAAGTATTGAGTTTTTTTTTTTTTTTTTTTAGCTGATACTGTATAAGCTTGCTTTCTTATATCATTTGCCACTGCTAATACTAATAACAGAATCCTAAACTTTCAAAAATTCAAATCTGGGAAGTACATAAAGTATGGTCCATTAGTGACCACAGGGTAATAACAATAACCATGGCTGACACAACAAATCAAATGAACCAATTTGCAATTAAGACAATAAAATGGGAAAAATTTGATTAAACGATCAAGCAGGAATTCTAAGTTGAGGAAATTATCCAATTACAGGGAAAAAAGTGTAGATCGATGAGATAGCAGGCTAAGCGCAGCAATCAATGCCAGGCCCTCCTGCCAGCATGGCAATGTTGATGTTCAAGATTCTCTTCATTCCCAAGCCTCACAACAATTACCATAGTTGAATGTGATCAAACCTGAGGCTAAATTTGTATGCACATTTGAGCTGATTGTAGTTTAAGTCTGCATAACTACTAAATATGGTGATATTCTTGTATTCTCTCATTTTGTGAACTCCTCTGACTTTATATGGTGTCTTGGAGTGTAAACAGAACATTTATTATATCAAACATATTTAAAATATGTTTGTCTGAGTAAGAGATCTGCAGATTTACTTAACAAGTACAGTTCAATGCTGGAAAAAAGTCACGAGTTAGGCTTAAATTTGAAAGTGGCTGCAATTCTACACAGACAAGATAGGAGGGAATATATGATGAGAGCCTTGTCAATCAATTCGGTGCTGGAGAAATTGTGCAAGGCTCACAAGGTAGAATTTTTTTCATCGTGGTCTGTGCTTGCTAACAAGAGAGACTGCTTCTACAGGGATGGGATACACTTAAATAGAAAGGGTGCAAGAATATTTGCTGATGCTACTGAGGCAGTGTTAGGTGGGTCAGAAAACTGCTAGATTGGGGATATTCACAGACTAAAAGATTAACAGTAGCCACAGACAGAGGTGAAAGTGATTCTTCCATTGCTTCTATTGTAATGAGCAGCAGCCTAAGAGAGCAAGCTGCTGGGGACTTCAAGAGCAGCTGGGAGTCATTATGGAATGTGTAAATTCATGGGCTGTGTTAGGGTAAATAAAAGTAAGAACAAGTGCATGTATACTTCCACTTGTTCTTACCAGAAGTATAGTCAATAAAATTGATGAATTTGAAATGCTGATCAAGACATCACAGGCAGATATTGTTGGGATATCAGAGACATGGTGTCACACAGATATAAGCAGTGCAGAATTGGAATTTGGGGAGTACAATGTGTACAGAAAGGACAGCAGGGTAGGAAGGGAGGAGGGGTTATGCTTTTAGTTAAGAAACACATAAAATCTAAGGAAGTGTATCCAGTTGACACAGGTGGACAGTGCAATGTTGAATCTGTTTGGTGTGACATAAACACTGGAAAAGGGAAAATGAGAGTAGAAGTATGTCAAAGGCCCAATGACTCTGATGAGTACAATGAACAGTTGTGCAGAGAAATAGAATGGACCAGTAAATCAGAATGTCTTGTAATGGGGGATTTTAACTTTCCAGATATTGGCTGGAACTTATGGGTCGGTCACTCGCACGCTAGCAAGACTTTTGTGGATTTATACGGAGGATTGTTTTCTGCAGCAACATGTTCGAGGGACAATCAGAGGGAGTAATACTCTTGATCTGATTATCAGCAGTGATTATTCAAGCATTAAGAATTTGCAGATAAAGGAACCACTAGGTGACAGTGATCACAATGTACTGATGTGGGATTTACTTGAAGATGTAACTACCATCAAGCGTAAAGGGAAGGGTTTTTGTTTTTGTAAAGGTGACTACAGTGGTCTCAGACAGTTTTTAAATTCTATACAGTGGGATCAACCGATGATGCTATTAAAGGTGAATTCTAAATGAGAAGCCTTCAGGGACTTAATCTTGGAGACTACTAGGCTTTTAATATCAATTAAGAAATACTGTTCAAGGTTCAGGCCTAAATGGATGTAGGATGAATTAATGAGGCTCATGGCAGAAAAGAAAAATGCATGGGATGCATATAAATTATCAGGCAAGTCACAACGGAGGTTAGGCAGGCAAAGGCAAATTACGAGAAATCTTTGGCAAAGAATGCAAAGAGTTCTTTACTTATATAAACTCTAGAAGGAAATGGATGAATCAGATTGGTCCACTTAATGTAGATGATTCGACTATTGATGATCCTGCTAAAGTAGCTAATAAAATGAATGAGCATTTTACATCTACATTTCGCACATGAGGAGTTATTCAAGGAGGGGAATGCCAGATGTTTATAAAACTCTAACAGGGAGCTAAGTGATTTTGTAATAACTGAGAGCAAAGTGGAGGAGTAATTGTTGAAGTTAAACATAAAAAGGGCACCTGGGGCAGATGGAATCCATCCAGTTATAATGAAGGATGCAGCAAGGGAAGTAAGCAAACCCTTAGCCATAATTATGAGAGCATCCTTAGAGTCAGGAAGGTCCCCCATGGACTGGAGATTTGCAAATGTATCCCGAATTCACAAAGGGGGTTCAAAGGGTGACACAAATAATTATAGACCTGTTAGTTTAACTTCTGTTCCGGGGAAAATAATGGGGTCACTGGTTAAAGAGGTGATACAGGATCATCTAGACAAGACAGCAGTAACAGTTCAGGCACAGCATGGGGTTAAGGGAAAGTCTTGTCTGACCAATCTGACTGGATACTACGATGTGATCACAAAGGAACTAGATGCAAAAAATAATTTTGATATCATATACTTGGATTTCAGGAAAGCTTTTGATACTGTTGCACATGGAAGACTGCTGTACAAATTGGAGGGGTATGGTATTAAGGGCAAGTTACTGCAATGGATAAAAGGATGGTTGAGTGGGAGACGGCAGAGAGTGGTAAGTAATAAATGGACACTGCTCTACGTGGACTAATGTTATTAGTGGAGTCCCCCAGCATTCGGTGTTCGGTGTTGTTTTGTGTATTTATCAATGATGTCGATGAAGATATATCAGGTTTAATGTCCAAGTTTGCAGATGATACAAAGGTTTGCAGGGTTGTTAGTGACAGTAAAGACAGTATGCTACTGCAACAGGATCTAGAAAAGTTAGGCAGATGGGCTGAGAAGTGGCAACTGAAGTTTAACATTGACAAATGCAAAGTACTCCATATGGGTAGCAGTAACCCAAGTGAAACGTACCAACTGTGTGGCACTACACTCAGGGAGGTGGAGAATGAAAAAGACCTGGGGATAATTGTGCAGGCAGATATGAAGTTCTCTGAGTAGTGCAAACGGGCTGCCAGAGCAGGTCATGGAGTTTTGTCAATGATATATAGGAATTTGCTAGAAGAGACAAGGTAGTGATTATCCCTTTGTAATTTTTTGAGCAGAAATTTGTTTCTTGATTATTTTTTGTCTGTGGTAGTTTTCATGCATGCTAAGGCATAACTATTTACAATTATCTATAAAAATATTATTTGCTGATCATGCGGATGCATCTTAGATGTAACGTTAGATAACACAACAATGATGAAATAGTATGTTTTCTTCAAATGAAAATATATGATTCTGATAAATCTGAATACACTGCATTTGAATTCAATATCATCCATTAATTTTGTGGGAAATGGAAACAAAAATAATTACCTATTTCATTCAGCCTTTTAAAGTATAAAATTGACACCAAGTTGTATTCTTTACTATTCTTCTGCTTCATGATTTGCATTTATAACTGACATTTGGAGCTTCTCTGATTAGAGTCTAATAGGATTGTGACTCTAGTTTTGTTTAAGGCTTTAAATGAATTCAGCAAGCACAATGCTGATGGCATTCTTCCTCTTGCTCAGACTACGCAGATACATAAATTCAAATTGAGGAAAGATGGTTGTAGGATAAATGTGTGAAAGTTTTCCATTGTACAGTGGCGGGGGTTGTCGGTACAAACTTCCATCTGATTTTGTGAAAATAGGTAGTTTGAATAAATTCAAGGAAGAACTAGATAAACTATTGGATAGGATGGACAAGTGATGTAGGAAGTTTTTTTTTTTGGCTGATGCTTTACAAGCTTGTTTTCTTGCATGATTTCCTACTAGCGATACTAATACTAAATTCTTGATTGCATAGCAGCAACTAAAATATTGTGAGTAGGGCTTTCAAGAATGAAACACACACCAAGTTGTACTCATTATATACCAATCTAGCAAAAAGCTGCTTTTAGTGAACACCCGTTTTTCTCAATTGTCACATGTAATGAAAATGTGGAAATTTGAACAATGCAGAAACATAAAATTTTGTTGTAAACTTGGAAAGTCTTTTTTTATTATTTTTTATTTATTTTATGAATGCCCCAACAAGAAGGGTATTAGAACCTACCGTACCTAATACAGTGCACAGGTTGAAGGTAAAGAGGTTGGAAGATGATTGTTAACACTAGACTTGAATTTTTATAGAGTGTAACTTTTAGGAAATACATGAAAAGGGATTGGTGTTCCAGAAAGCAGAGGGGATAAATGAGGATGAGAGAAAAGTTGGTTCAGTAAGTTAGGAATTGGACAGTGAATGGATTAATTAAAGATGCCAGATCAAGATCAGAACCCATGGATATACAGAAAAGGCACACACACACACACACACACACACACACACACACACACACACACACACACACACACACACACACACACACACACACACACACACACACACACACACAGAGAGAGAGAGAGAGAGAGAGAGAGAGAGAGAGAGAGAGAGAGAGAGAGAGAGAGAGAGAGAGAGGAAATGATCAGTTATTAATTAACATGACAACCCTAATTTGAATGGAGTAACTTCAGAAGATTGAGAGAAATTTTGGAGGCAACATCCAGATATGGGAACAATATTCCATGGCAAGGAACATTTCACATTTTCACAGAGATAACTAGTTGTTCAGAAGAAAAGTAACACCAAGAGCAAAAGAGAAAATGTAGTATTTTTATTTGCAGAGGAAGCAATATTTGGGAGGTTTATGCCAAGAGGGAGATTAGAAATCTGAGTATATGGGAAGCAGTAACCCCAGAGTAACGTATCAATTGTGTGGTACTACACTGACAGTGGTAGAGAGTGAAAAGGACCTGGGGGTAATTGTGCAGGCAGATATGAAGTTTTCTGAGCAGTGCAGACGGTCTGCAAGAGTAGCTCATGGTGTCTTGTCAATGATATACAGAAAATTTTCTAGCAGGGATAAGGAGGTTGTTTGTTTGTTATTTGGTTTTTAGGAGCATTAGCAACTAAGGCCATATTGCTCTGGGATATGTGGTGGTCATTCCCTGACCTTTCCGCATCCTCCGTATTTGGTGGTGACGGGCTCGAACCCTGGTCTAATCAAGAAGCGTGTGCTACGTACTGCTGCTCCTTCCCACCTGGCTACGGAGGTGCCGATAAGGAGGTGATTATCCCCTTGTATAAGGCAATGGTCAGGCCATACCTTGAGTACTGTATACAGGGCTAAAAGCTTGTTTGTTATATGGTTTTTAGGAGCATTAGCAACTAAGGCCATATTGCTCCGGGAATATGCGGTGGTCATTCCCTGACCTTTCCGCATCTCCGTATTTGGTGGTAACGGGCTTGAAGCCCGGTCTAATCAAGAAGTGTGTACGCACTGCTGCTCCTTCCCACCTGGCTACGGAGGCACCCAGGGCTAAAAGCCTCATTTTATGGATGTATAACCATTGGAACGAGTACAGAGAAGGGCAACAAGATTGGCGAGGGGAATGAAGGGATCCTCTTACCAAGAGAGGTTTAAGTTCTGCAAATTGCAGCAGCTGGAGACTAGGCACCTGTGCGGTGATCTGATTGAGGTGTATAAGGCCTTGAATGGATTGAGCATGCTGAATTCTGATGGGATCCTTCCACTTGTTCAGATTACAAACCTATGGGGCATAAATTCAAATTAAGAAAACACAGATGTAGAATATATGTGTGGAAATTTTCCTTTAGCCAGCAGGTGGTTAATTGCTGGAACAAACTTCCATCTATCGTTGTGGAAGTTGATAAGTTAAATAAATTTAAGGAGGAACTGGACAGGCATTTGGAGGGAATGGTGTGATTTTTTTTTTTTTTTTTTTTTGGCTGATGCTGCATAAGCTCATACACTTGCTTTCTTGCATCACATGCCACTACTACTACTGTCGTTGTAGAAGTTGATAGATTAAACAGATTCAAGGCAGAACTAGACAAACGTTTGGAGTGAGTGAATGGGTGAAATGAGAAGTGTGTGTGTGTGTGTGTGTGTGTGTGTGTGTGTGTGTGTGTGTGTGTGTGTGTGTGTGTGTGTGTGTGTGTGTGTGTGTGTGTGTGTGTGGTTGATGCTATATAAGCTTGCTTTCTTGCATCATGTGCCCTTGCTAATCCTAATAGACAGATCTTATCTAGAAATCTGTGTCATCAATGATGAACAAAGGAACAGTAATGTCTTTTTTTGCAGGAAATCTCATGAGGGCCAAGTTTTAGAACGATTAAAGTTAACTACGTTTTCTTTGCCTCATTGAAGAATTGACATTTAAGGAATCAGTGGTAGATATTTGAGAAGCTGATGCCATTTGTGTAGGCAAGGTTTCTCAAACTGGAAAGTAGAAAGTACAGTACTACTGTCAGCAAAACTATGGATTTTAAGAATTTACAGTCAGTGGAAGGAAGTCACTAATATACAAAGAGAAAAAAGTGCAAGAAAGAATTGAACCTTGGAGAACACCACAGGCATTTAACATCAATGAAAAAGATGTCATCTACCATCACATGCAGTGAGTGTCCAGAAAACAAACTGGATATCATTGTAGAAAAAGTCAGAAATACATAAGATGGATGGAACTTGTTTAAAAGGCCATTATGCCATACTTGATCAAAAGCCTTAGAAACGTCAAGCGTAACTGCTTGAGTTTAGTTTCACCAAACTTTTCCATTTCAAGATGAGTAACTTAAGTCAACATATTACCAGTGGATCACTACTGATTGAATCTATATTGGTGATTATTGATCAAACTGAAAGTTTCAAAACAGTTTAAGAGTTGGTGGCCAATGGATTTCTCTTTTACTGTGGAAAGAATAAAGGCAAATGAAATGTGACAATAATTGGAAGGGAGGGAGGGATTTTTCATCCTTTTAAAGACCTAACTGGACATAAGTAAATTTCCAGTAAAACAAGAAAGTGTGAAAAGGAGACACAGAAGAGGGATGAGCCAAAGAGCATAGCTAATAAATTAAGGGTCTCAACAATTAAATCTAGAATCATGATTTTAAGGTTTCCCTAAGTTGACCACCTACTGTAAAATACAATAATGTGGCCTTACCTTTCATGACTGCTGTCAAAAATTTAGGTGTTTTCACAGATAAAAAGCCAAATTTTAAGCAGCATTTAACAACAATTTCACAAAAGGTCAAAAATTATGTTACACAAATACTACAGGTTACTAGGCAGGACTGTGGATTGAGTTTTAAAACTTCTACAAAAGTGTTTCTTCTCTGGTAACCTTTGCAGCTTCTATGTGGTACGGAGTTGCTACTAGCAAATCAATGCAAAAGTGCCTTATTTTGATTCAGAGATCTTTTTATTACACATGATAAAGTCTTGCTGGATTTTGTCATCTTCTGCACTTCAAGTGCTCACTGATTCTCTTCCACTTGATCTTTATCTTATTTATAGATGTTGTTGTTGTTGTTGTTTGGTTTTTAGGAGCATTAGCAGCTTAGGCCATATTACTCCGGGATATGCGGTGGTCATTCCCTGACCTTTCCGCATCATCCGTATTTGGTGGTGACGGGCTCGAACCCCGGTCTAATCAAGAAGCGTGTGCTACGCACTGCTGCTCCTTCCCACCTGGCTACGGAGGCGCCCTTATTTATAGAGCTATAGGGTATCACTTAAGGTGAAATATTCTACTTTCCATCTTCAGCATTACCATTTCAAATCAAACAAATATAGGTAGTGAATCAAAAAGACATTGAAATGAGTTAATTTCATTGTGCCAGAACAGATGGAATAATACCACAAGGATTTTGTCAGTAGAGGCTGCATCTCAGAGGTTCATTTTGCCCTAAATGAGAATACTAGAAAATCGTTTACCCTTTGAACTCTGCCTTACATATCTTACAACTGGGCATGACTCATTGAACCAAAAGTTATTTTACTTCATGCTTGTGGACACTGATCCTTGCCATTGCAAACATCCAAACAATTGGAAGTATGTCATCTTCCAAAGTCCCTCTTCAATCTTCAACTGCCTTTGCAGGTTCTTTTTGGCCATGAACCACAGCTAATATCTAATACGGAAGTCTTCCTAACCTTTTCAAATTATGCAAACAAAGTTGATCAGATAAAGAGAATCAATGCAAGATAAACATATTCTTAGGGAAAATGCATGTTTGATGTTTTCTCTGACTAACTGATACTTTCTTATGCTTTGATAGGACCTCACTTAAGAATGAACTATGGTTGATTACCTGGCTGGATGCTTTCAAGATTTCAGAGGGATCCAAAGTTACTTAAAGTTTAAAATCTTCTTTGACTGTTAGCCTCTTTTGATTTGTAGGTTCTGCAACAACCCTGATCATGTGACAACTAAATGATGGATATTACTAGAAAACTTGAGCTTCAACCGAAATTATACTGGCGTTCAAAGTGTATCACCACTTAAAATTGTAACTGTTGTCCGAACAACGTAAGTATATGGCAATATTTCATACAGACTGCATCAGATAAGATTGATACACGTAGGCGATGACGTAATATTGCATCAGCTGTTACTTTCAGCTATATAAGCACGCTGTGCAAGAGTTGCAGTCGTTCCTTGCTTGTGTCAGGAAGGCGAGTTACGTGCCGTTGACACCACGAAGAAAGAGTGCTATTGTTGCTTTATGTGAGGAAGGTTGTTCTTCCCGTTATATTGCTTATAGTGTGTCTTGTAATCAGTCGACAGTGAATAGATTTCTTTCGAAACTCAAGAATACTGGTTCTGCTGATAGGAAAAAAGGAACCGGATGCAAACAAGTCTCTATGCCAAAACAGGACTGCATTTTGAAGAACTTATGCCTTAAAAACCATAAAGCTTCTTCGTCTGAGTTGAAAAGAGAATGGAAAGAACATACAGGAGTGGTAGAAAGTGCAGTAACAGTCAGAAGATGCCTCTTCAAAAATGGACTTGTAGCTCGTCGTCCTAAGAAGAAGCCCCTCTTCACACAAAAAATGAAAAAGGAACGATTAATTCGGTGTAAGGAGCATGTTAAATGGACTCCTGAGCAGTGGAAGTCAGTAATTTTCTTGGATGAGAAGAAATTCAACCTGCATGGTTCTGATGGGAGACAAACGATTTGCCATAGACGTGGTGTAGAATACCATCCAGACTGTATGGTGTCTATAGTGAAATTCCCGACTAGCCACATCATATGGGGGTGCATTTCGTATCGCAGAGTAGGTCACCTGCAGTTTATAAAAGGTTCCGTAAATGCCAATGGATACCTAGCTATATTGGAAGGCAAATTGCTGCCAACCATTAGAGACCATTTCAACCTGCCAAGTAACTGCATCGTTCAGGACTACTCTGCTCCTTGTCATCAGGTGAAAAGTGTAAGTAGGCACTTCTGTAGTTACTTTAGTTTCATTTCTGCATTAGAGGTTCGACATTAATTTGTTTACATTTGTTACAGGTGAAAAAATGGTTGAAAAAAAAACAGTCCATTACAACTGTTAGCTGGCAAGGAAAGTGCCCAGATCTAGTAGTAGTAGTGGCATGTGATGCAAGAAAGCATGTGTATGAGCTTATGCAACATCAGCCAAAAAAAAAAAAAAAATCACACCATTCCCTCCAAATGCCTGTCCAGTTCCTCCTTAAATTTATTCAACCTATCAACTTCCACAACGACAGATGGAAATTTGTCCCAGCAATTAACCACCCGCTGGCTAAAGGCAAATTTCTGCACATCTATTCTACATCTGTCTTTTCTTAATTTGAATTTATGCCCCCTTAGGTTCATAATCTGAACAAGTGGAAGGATCCCATCAAAATTCAGCGTGCTCAACCCATTCAAGGCCTTATACACCTCAATCAGATCACTGTGCAGGTGCCTAGTCTCCAGCCACTGCAATTTGCAGAACTTAAGCCTCTCTTGGTAAGGGGATCCCTTCATTCCCCTCACCAATCTTGTTGCCCTTCTCTGTACATGCTCCAGTAAATCTACATCCTTCCTAAAATGAGGCCTCCAGACCTGTATGCAGTACTCAAGGCGTGGCCTGACCATAGCCTTATACAGAGGGATAATCATCTCCTTCTCCTTGCTAGCAAAATTCCTATATATCATTGACAAAAACCCCATGACCTGCCTTGGCAGCCTGTCTGCATTGCTCAGAAAACTTCATATCTGCCTGCACAATTACTCCCAGGTCTTTTTCATTTTCTACCGCCTTAAGTGTAGTACCACACAGTTGGTATGTTTCTCCGGGGTTACTTCTACCCATATGCAGTACTTTGCATTTGTCAAGGTTAAACTTCAGTTGCCATTTCTTAGCCATCTGCCCAAATTATCTAGATCCTGTTGCAGTAGCACACTGCCATTACTGTCATTAACAACCCTGCCAACCTTTGTATCATGTGCAAACTTCGACATTAAGCCTGATATACATTCATCAATATCATTGATAAATATACAAAACAACAGTGGACCCAACACCGAAGCCTGTGGGACTCCACTAATAACATTAGTCCACGAAGAGCAGCACCCATTGATTACCACCCTCTGTCTTCTCCCACTTACCCATCCTTTTATCCATTGTAGCAACTTACCCTTAATACCACTCTGCTCCAATTTGTACAATAGTCTTCCATGCGCAAAAGTGTCAAAAGCTTTCCTGAAATCCAAATATATGGTACCAAAATTATTTTTTGCATCCAGTTCCTTAGTTGTTGTTATTTGGTTTTTAGGAGCATTAGCAACTAAGGCCATGTTGCTCCGGGATATGCGGTGGTCATTCCCTGACCTTTCCGCATCCTCCGTATTTGGTGGTGACGGGCTCGAACCCCAGTCTAATCAAGAAGCGTGTGCTGCGCACTGCTGCTCCTTCCCACCTGGCTACCGAGGCGCCAGTTCCTTTGTAACCACATCATAATATCCTATCAAATTTGTCAGACAAGACTTTCCCTTAACAAACCCATGCTGTGTCTGAATTATTGCTGCAGTCTTGTCTAGATGATCCTGCAATGCATCTTTAACCAGTGACTCCATTATTTTACCCGGAACAGAAGTTAAACTAACTGGTCTGTAATTACTCGTGTCACCCTTTGATCCCCCTTTGTGAATTCGGGATACATTTGCACATCTGCAATCCGTGGGAACCTCCCCTGAGTCCAAGGATGCTCTCATAATTATGGCTAAGGGTTTGCTTAGTTGCTTTGCCGCCTCCTTTAATAGATAGATTCCATCCACCTCAGGTGCTTTTCTTATGTTTAACTTCAACAATTTCTCCTCCACTTTGCTCTCAGTTATTACAAAATCATTTAGTATCCTGCTACAATTTGATAACCTTCTGCCATTTTCAAACCTTAATAATTCCACATGTGTGAACATAGATGCAAAATACTCATTCAGTTTGTTTGCTATCTTGAGCAGGATCATCAACAGTCGAACCATCGATGTCAAGTGGACCAATCAGATTCATCCCCTTCCTTTTAGAGTTTATATAAGTAAAAAAATCTTTGCTGTTTTTCTTAACATCTTTTGCCAAGGATTTCTCATAATCTGCCTTTGCCTGCCTAACCTCCTTTGTGACCTGATTACAGACTAGCTTATATCTGCCATAGGCTTCTGAGTCGCTTGATAATTTATATGCATCCCATGCATTTTTCTTCCCTGTTACGAGTCTCATTAGTTCATTAGATAACCATTTAGGCCTAAACCTTGAACAATATTTCTTAATAAGTATGAAACTTTCAGTAGCATCCACGATTAATTCCTTGAATGCTTCCCACTTAGAATTTACTGTTGGTAACATCATCAGTTTATCCCACTGTACAGAATTTAAAAACTTTCTGAGACCACTGTACTCACCTTTATGGAAACAAATACCCTTTCCTTTACCCCTGATGGTAATTATATCTTTAAGTAAATCCCACATCAGTACACTGTGATCACTGCCACCTAGTGGTTCCTTTATCTTCAAATTCTTAATACACGAATGATAACCAGATCAAGAGTATTACTCTCTCTGGTTGCCTCTCAAACATGCTGCTGCAGAAAACAATCATCCAATAAATCCACAAAAGTCTGACTAGTGTGTGAGTGACCAACCCACAAGTTCCAGTCAATATCTGGGAAATTAAAATTCCCCATTATAAAACATTCTGATTTACTGGCCCACTCTATTTCTCTGTATAATTGTTCATTGTACTCATTCGAGTCATTAGGCCTATAGAGAATCCTATAGAGAACTATTGGCATCGTGTGGAATCTGCAGTTGCCAGAAAGAAAAAACCAACGGCTCTTTGTGAACTTCAGGAAGCCATAATACGTGTTTGGAACCACAAACTATCAGCTGATTATCTTTAGAAATTGATCTTGTCGATGCCTCGACGGTGTGCTGCTGTCATCAGGGCCAGAGATGGTTCAACTAAATATTAGTTTGCACCTGGTGAACTTTTCATTTTGTGTTCCATTTAAAATGATAAACTGAAGCAAATTGAGGGCTTCTGATAACATTTCAGCCATAATTGTCATGTTTACCAAAACTGTTGTATAAAGGTTGCAAATGCTCATTTTGGAATATTTTGAGAGCACCTGTGAAATATTACTTAGTTTTGCCTTAACTATTAATATCTTTTGTTCATATTTCTATTTGTGATGCTAGTCATTAATATAACATACCATCGTGAAAAAGGGTTAGAAATGTGAAATTCCTAGGTGATGTGCTTTCTTTGAACACCAGTGTATAATCCCAATAACCTCTTTTGTAAAGGTTGGTTTGCAAATCTATTTTTTTTAGTCCTGCTACCTGGAGTGAATGTTGTGGTACCCAGACTGACTATGAACTAGTTCATGGACTCCCTCTTCTCAGAGTGGTCTTTGGAATACACAAATACACATTATGCTATCTTGTCAAATCTCTACTAACTGACTCCATTTGGACTTACAATCATTGTTCTGATGATCTAGTAAACACAGATTGGAAGACTCAATGTATGTTCTCCTAGAGAACAGAAACTGACATTATGATCTTTCTTATTTCTGTTCTTATATATTTTTTTGATCAACTTTAAAAAAAATCATGTTCAGGAACTGGATGAGCTACTGACAATCCCTCTACCTGCAACTTGCTGGTACTGCTAAGATTGTGCATTGCAGGATTTTTTTTTTATCTTTTCTATTTATGTATTTATTTTTATTCTCCCCATGCTAGTACCATCAGGTTCTAAGCATCTTAATTTTGTTCCCCAATATTACAGATCAGATCAGTGACTTTCAAACTCACATCTATAAATAAAACTTTTCTAAATTTCTGTAATGACCATTCAACCATTACAGAAATTTACAAAATTTTGTAATGAATTCTATTACAAAATAAAGGAAATATTTTAATGCCAGTACATACAAAACTAATCCCTTTCTTTGTAAATGAGTATTAATAAAATATATTTTGCAGTCAATCAATGCTGCTATATATGACTACAGCCATCTTACCATTTCTTCCTTCTCTTTCACTCCTTGCATGAATGCTAATGAACTTTCCATGACTGCATCACCAGCAAACATCAAGGAAGTTTCAGGCTGGGATTCAGCAGGCAAATATTCAATCTGGGGAGGCTTCACTGGATTTGGTGCCTCAGACACTGAAGAAGAAAATTTTTACATTTAAATAATGTGAAAACAGATACTGGGTATTCATTATACTCATACTTTATCAAGAATTAACTATATAATATTGGTGTAGGTACACCAATCGTTTCGAAGCTAGTTGGCTTCATCATCGGTGGGTGGGCAGGTACCCTGGTAATGCAGAATGCCATCACAGTTGCGAAGTTTTTCTATAATATTATTAACTATATAATATTGGTGTATCTACACCGATATTATATAGTTAATTACCTAACCCATAAGAAATTATGCCTTGTGCATTTCATCTTCTAATACATTATTATTTATTCACCATTTAGCATCTCTCATATTGCGGAAAAAACTTCGCAACTGTGATGGCATTTTGCATTACCAGGGTACCTCACTCACCAATGATGATGATGCCAACTAGCTTCGAAACGATCGTCTGGGTGGTGGTATCCACTGAAAATAAATAACAGTAGTCTTCTCTACTAGAGAAGTGATATTTATTCAAAGTAGTGCAATACCAACTATCTCATTGTGAAGGCACCTGCAATATGAGATACAATTAAAATGATGCCTTTACACTACATACGTAGTTCAAATTTATGGGTAAACTATGGTGTATCTACACCAATATTATATAGTTAATTACCTAACCCATAATAAATTATGCCCTGTACATTTCATCTTCTAATACATTTTATCAAGAATGTAAAGCTAAGCTTTTAAGATTATTTTCCTAAAGATCACCTTTATTAAGTATTGCTATAAATAAATTTTTCAAATTTTACAATATATTGAAAATCTTGCATACATGTTTTCTTAAATACTATAACATAATTCTTTGACATCACACTTAAAGGACATTATTAATTAGCTTGGCACAGTAAATTCATTTTCCACACAAATTTCATGCAAAACAAGCCAGCACACTGATGACTAATTCATTAACAAAAATAAGCAATAATTCATGGGATTATTTTAAAATTCTAAATTTAATGCAAAATTAGAGTTCAACTATTTTTTCCTAAAAATATGGAGAAAACTTACATTACAATGATAAAACAAGAATGGGCCATAGAGTCTCTGTTTTAAATTCAGAGTTAGGATGTTATTATTAATGTAACAATATTTTTTGTTAATATTGCATCATTGTTGTTGTTAGGTTTGTTGGTGCATCAGCAACTGTGGCTATAATGCACTGATTTCTGATTAGTATATCTTTGTTGTTGGTGCTGATTCTGATAAAAATTCAAACAAGGTGATATTTATCAATCGATTTTAGGAAAACAAAAACGTCATCCATATCCTGATGATCTTCTAGAACATTATGTAGTGTTAATTGATTGCAATTTTTGAAAAGTAAGGAGAAAGCAGTTTTTCGTTCTCTTAGATATAGTGGGCATTCGATAACGATATGCTTTATAGTGAGTGGACATGAACAGTTACAGCATTGTGGGGCATCTTCCTTTCTTAATAAATAACTGTGGGTGAGGTATGTGTGACCAATGCACAGTCGCGCTAGTACAGTTTCTTCTTTTCTATTTCCTCTCAGACTGGATCGCCACTGTTTGGGTTCTTTCTTTATTTCATAAAGTTTATTATTTGTTTCTTTTTCCCATATACATTTCCACTGTTCTTTAGAGGTCTGCTGTATAATGCATTTATAGTCAACATAAGGTATCCTGAAATTGGAAGAGATAGGATTTGAAGAATTTTTGGCAGCTAAATCTGCCTGTTTGTTTCCTGTAATTCCACAGTGTCCAGGAATCCAACAAAAAATTATGTGGTGACCACGTGCATGAATTGCCATTAACTGAGTCCAGATTTGCTGTAAATGCCCCAACAGAGAATGACTGTTGGGGCATTTACATTGCATACAA